>NC_039360.1:221377277-221503903 GCF_003573695.1 Papaver somniferum
GGGGGGGGGGGGGGGGAGGACCCTAAAAGTAAGTAAGTCTTGTCAGGAAAAATACATAACCGATTCAAGGGAAGACATTCAACAATGGCTTGTTCTTTTTAGATAAAGCCTCCCTCGTGCTTTGGAGATCCGCCCGTTTCAGCTTCAACTTTTTGGAAAACCTTTCAATTTCCGCTTCATGTTGTTTGATCACATCCGCGGAAGGGCCTTCGATCACCTCGGCCTGCAACTTTTGGATCTCGGTAAAACCCTCAACAAACCAGGGAGCGTTGAACTTGTAGTCTACGCACATGTCACGATGGAACTTCCAGCTTGAGATTACATCCTCGGATACGGTGTGTCCAGTCACATTTCACATGTCTTCAATCGAAGATAAGGATCCGCTTCAACGTTCTCTCCAGAAGTCGCTCCGCTTCAACGTCCTCAAGCAGCGGCTCCGCTTCAACGTCCTCAAGCAGCGGCTCCGCTTCAAAATTCTCTCCAGAAGTCATTCCACTTCAACGTCCTCCAGCGGCTCCGCTTCAACGTTCGCTCCAGGATCCGAAGCCGAAGTTTCAGCGTTTTTCTCCATAAGTTTCAACGTTTTCTCCAAGAGCCGAAGCCGCCTCAACGTCTCCTTCCTTCCAAGGTTCGTGATCGTGGACGCCGCTCCCCTTGTTAAGGATCATGATCGCAGCCATCCAATATTTGTAGTCGTGGCCACCTTTTGATCCATCCCGCCAATCTCGTGGCCATGGACAGTTTGCTCGCTTATGCATCCAGCCAATCCCTTTACTTACATGGACGCCCATATAATTCCAACCAACCTACTTTGTTCCCACGACAATGTAGTGTCTTCTGATCACATATGTTGCCAAGAACTGTTGTCGCTCATTTGTAAATACCAGCCAGAGCTTCACCATAGCAACAATCACTACAAAGGTGGAAACATGTAAAACACACTTGGGGACTGAGGATCTACACAGAATTCCTTCACTGTCAAAGCTCAGAAGACACGGTCAACCAAAAGGTCATGGCCACGACAAGGTCATCTACTCTTCAAGGGTATAGCGTAAGAGTACCATCACCTCTCTTTCTAGAAGACGCCTGCAACACTTTACGAGGCCGCGGTGGATCCCAAGCCTGCTTAAGAGGAAACAACTTCAGAAAGTGAAGAAAAGTGCGATTGGGGAATGCTCATCGCAGTCCATCCCTACGACCATCAAAGATTCATGAGAAAACTCCAGAGACGCGGCTGAAACATTTTCTTGAATAAACAGAGGGAGCCACGATAAAAACCATAACTCTCTCATTTCTGCCTCTTCTCTATCGAGAATATTTCGTCCATGTGATATTCTGAGCATCCCAGCGTCACATCCAGAAGAGTACAATAAGCTTGTATCGAATCCCGTGGACATGGATTCAAGGCGATTCAATGAAAGTAGGTTATACATGGGGACTACCAGCATGGGACGCTTTCACTCCCCTTAACCAGACTCCAAAAACATGCCACAAAGATACATTCACATATTCGGTCGTGCCATTGGATCTAACGGAAGTATAACTGGGGACTGCTCACCGCATCCCATTCCATATGATAGTCCAAGATTTAGAAGATGGTTCGAAGGATGTCGCTTGGAACAAAGTCCTTGAAGTCTTGATAGCAACACATCGGCAACAGAACGCCTCCCAACTCATCTATTTCATCCAGTGGCTCCGGAAGATTTCGACCATATAAGCATCCACAACATTTTGTCATCGCTATCAGAAGGTCCAAGCACTGAACAACCTAAAGTCAAGGATGGACCGACAACGCAACCACGATCTCCAAGATTAGCCCTGACATGATCGTTGCTGAGCATATGTTTCAGCCATCCGTCCCAAGAATGCAATAGAGTTTGGTAAATTTTGGAATCCACTGGAGAGACACTACAGATGAAAGCGCGGATCCGGACGGGCAACAAAAAACAGAAGAGGGTCGATACCTCTTTTTATGCGGACGGACTTTCTAGAGTTTGCACAAAATAAAGATTCTTTCTTGCTCCATGAACGGGAATAGATGACTAGGCGCGACTATGCTACCTCGGGCCCGCAACATCCCTCCTGATTTCTTCCTGAGTTTTTACTGTCGGGTTATTTTCACATCCTAAACGAGCTCAAAACCTAAATATTCCCGCGTTGAAAAATAGGAAATTATTTTCTGATCAGAATGGAGGGACGGACCATCAAAATCCTAGTTCGTACGAGAATTCTACAAAGATTTTAGTAAAGGGCGCTAATTAGGGTTTCGGCATGCCAAACCCTAATTTAGACAAAGTTGCCAGGCGCCATTACCACCGTTTGATAGCCGAAGTTCCAGCGCCATCACCACCGTCTGGTAGCCGAAGTTCCAGCGCCAGCAGCCTGCGTTCTTTCCAGAGCCAGCAGCCTGCATCTTTCCAGCGCCAGCAGCTTGCATCCTTTCCAGCGCGAGCAGCTTGCGTCCTTCCAGTGCCAGCAGCTTGCATCCTTTCCAGCGCCAGCATCTTGCATCCCTTCCAGCGCCAACAACTTGCATCCTTTCCAGCGCCAGCAACTTGCATCCTTTCCAGCACCAGCAGCTTGTATCTTTCCAGCGCCAACAGCTTGCATCCTTTCCAGCGCTAGCAGCTTGCGTCCTTCCAGCGCAACTTCTCCACCCATAGCCGATTGCACCAACAGTCTGCATACCGAGCGGGAGCCAACAAAAGCCCATGCCAAGCCTATGCCAGCGGCTCCATATCACGCCAAGCCTACGCCAATGGCCCAATTCCGTGCCAAGCCAAGCCAGCGGCTCCATATCACGCCAAGACCATGCCAACGCTCACGCCATGCCAAGCCCAAGCCAGCGCCCACGCCAAGTTTAGGCTAACAGCCCCGTTCCAAGCCAATACTACGCTGGTGGCTCCATTACGAGCCAATACAATTCCTGCGGCTCCATTCCAAGCCGCACAATACTTGCGGCTCTCATTCCAAGCCGACCAATGCCAGCGGCTCCGTTTTAAGCCACAACATGTCAACAGCTTGACAAGCCAAGCCAGCAACGCCAACCACTCCACGGCCTATCTAGCAGCACCACCAGCAAAATCTACACAAAGCCACCAACACATGAATCACGAATTCTTTTTACCTCTTGAAAAGGTAAGACGGATCTTCCTGACCATCTTTTCATGACTTGCCATTTCGTTTTGTCCTTCTATGTCACCATCTTATGCTTACCTCGCCCCTGTTCCGAGCTAAGAAGGGGACTTAATGTTGATGGAGTTTAGCGTTAAAATCGTAAAACCTTAGTCAAACAGTGACGTCACACTTGAGTAATAATGTCGTCACTAGCACATTTATTGAACCATTCAACATGTCTGCATAAAATTACCGGAGTACCTTTTTTTATATGTCATGCTCCACGGCAGAGCCCTCGGTACTGACTGGCATCATCTCTGCACATGCCAGCCGCGCATGCTAGCCAAACGTGCCAATCACGCGTGCCACATATTTTAAAGTAGGTTTCGACACGCTAAACCCTAATAGACATATATCCGCGCCAAAGGCATGCCAACCATGCCAGCCGCACTACCGTGCCAATGGCATGCCATGCCAGCCACATCTCCACGCCAAAGGCATGCCAACCATGCCAGCCGCACCACCGTGCCAATGGAATTTCATGCCAGCCACATCTCCGCGCCAAAGGCATGCCAACCATGCCAGCCACACCACCATGCCATGCCAGCCGCACCACCGTGCCAATGGCATGCCAACCATGCCAGCCGCACCACCGTGCCAATGGCATGCCAGCCACATCTCCACGCCAAAGGTATACCAACCATGCCAACCGCACCATAGTGCCAATGGCATGCCATGCCAGCCACACCTCCGCACCAAAGCCATGTCGGCCATGCCTCCATGCCGCTGGCTGCCAAATGAAGGGTTGCAGCAATGCCACCCTTCCTTCTGAGATGAAAATCTCAGCCGTCCAAGTTCGCCACCAAACGCGTGGAAACTTTTTGCCCAATGCCAAGCCCTAATTTTAGTCGCGCCTAAACTATGCTAAAACCCTAATTTTGGTCACGCCTAAAACTATGCCAAAATCCTAGCTTGGCTGTGCCTAAACCACACCAAAGCCATGCCGCTGGCTGCCAAATGAAGGGTTGCAACAATCAACGGCCACCCTTCCTTCTGAGATGCAAATCTCAGCCGTCCAAGTTTTCCACCAAACGCGTGGAAACTTTTGGCCCAATGTCAAGCCCTAATTTTGGCCGTGCCTAAACTATGCCAAAACCCTAATTTTGGCCGCGCCTAAAACTATGCCAAAATCCTAGCTTGGCCGCGCCTAAACCATGCCAAATCCACGCCGACCATACCTCCATGTCGCTGGATTCCAAACGGAGGGATTGCAACAATCAACGACTACCCTTCCCTCTGAGATGCAAATCTCAGCCGTACAAACTTGCCACCAAATGACTTGTGGCAATCTCTTGGCTACGGTGCCAAACCCTAGTTTGGCCATGGTGCCAAAACCTAATTTGGCCATGGTGCCAAAGCCCTAATTTGGTCGCGCCAAAGCCATGCGGCCATGCTTCCATGTCGCTAGCTTCCAAACGGAAGGTTGCAACAATCAACAGCTATCCTTCCTTCTGAGACGCAAATCTCAGTCGTACAAGCTCGCCACTAAACCAAACGACTTGTGGCAACCTTTGGCTATGCTTCCAACTCTTTGGCCACAGCGCACACTTAGCTATGCCAATTCTATGGTCACGACACCAAACCCTAATTAGCCACGCCAAGAGCATGCGCAAGCCCTGCCGGCACCGTGGCCACACCACTGGCTACCAACGGAAGGTAAACACAATCAACGGCTAACCTTCCTCTCAAGATGCAAAATCTCGACCGTCGAAGGTCACCACCGAGTCGGCAAGCCTCCCAAGCTCAACTTGCCAAACAATAGCACATGCTACACAAAACACTCGAGACATCAAAACATGTCACAAACTGGGGGATGCTTATCAGGGTATTGGTTTGGCGGTTTACAGCCTGCAGCGTACACTACGCCCGTTACAAGAAAATGTAATAAGAGTGAGGCGGTTAGTAAATACAAAAAGTAATGGTGAAACGTTTCCTTCATTATGGAAACATCAATTCCAGGCGTTACCCGTTACCGCTTTCTTCCATTTACTCAACCATTTCCACTTCTTACGAGACCAGAGTATGTTTCATTGCGACTTGTATAAATAGGTCTCACCTATTTCCACCAAAGGACAAGTTTTGATCAGGATAATACAACACTCAGAAATCACTTGTTAGCTTTCCTATTTGTTAGCTTTCCACTTTCAGATACAAGTCGTCAAACAACTACTCTTCCCGAATCAATTATTCTAGTCTCAACACTCTCTTCGCTTCCCTCCCTAGACCAACCCTTATCCTTCACTTTGTGACCGAAGCAAGTCTGGAACGACCATTTCTTGGTTTAGGCCGGATTTATACAGATTGATCTCTTGAATCAAAGTACTCCCTTGCAGTACATTGTTTAGGGTTTAGACTCGTTTCTCACCCACACACTCGAAATTACCAAAATCAGCAGAAACTATTTTCACCCTCAAACAATAACATCAACATAATATTGTATATATTGTTATGATTATGTGAATGGGTTATGGTGAAGATTTCATCCTAGTAAACAATGTTTTACATTTGTTTAAAGGAAGTACATTCATGAATTTGTTTTATGAATCGAAAGGGAAATCGTTAGGCTTATTGGTACGGATATTCATTGCAAATATTTGGATTACCAATATGTGTGAGATGGTTGATCCGATCGTAACTTTGTTATGTATCTTGGTACAACTAATCACAAGTGTCTAACTTATTATCTGGTATGACTAGTTTTTATTAATTAGTGTAACCGATCCTAAGTAATCACCATGAGATGGTATTTTCGATATTTGTAATTGGTGTGACCGATCACAGAGAATTGTGTAATCGATCCTTGGAATTGGTGTAACCGGTCCTGGTAATTGATGTAACCGATCCTAGTAACTGGTGAGACGATCACAAGCAATACCATAAGTATATGGTAACCGGTTCTGGTAATTGATGTAACCGATCCTGGAAACTGACGTAGCCGGTCCTTGTAACTTGTGTGACCGATCACAAGTATTTACATATTGAAGTATAACCGATCCTAGTGATTGGTAAAACCGGTTGAACCCATGTATGTGATTTGATATCTGATTAATCACATGGTGATCTTGGAATACAGGTGAACCAATTCTAAACTTGTTTGGAAGTGTGGTATAACCGATTCCAAGAATGTAAATTCATGTAAATATGAATAAGGAGTTACAGTGAAGAGATGTCAACATGCTTTGAACACGTACAATAACTCTTATTTTCTATTGTTCAAAGATATTCCTTAGTACTCAAGGAGATCCTGTGCCGAAATAAATTGAGAATCTTTTGATTAAGGTTTTTGGTTTTATATGCTTTAATTACCAGAAATTAAATGCATATCTCTAGAGAATAAAAACTAGTAATGTGCATTTACTAATTGGAGATTTTCTATTGAGATATTTTAGAAATTTTGGACAAGCATTTATTGGAATTAGGAAAATCGAATTTTGCTATTCATTGCATATCTTGAGAATATCTTCGGTTTTGGAAATTCCTTGGTGTCCAAACATCCTTAATCTATAAATACCTAAGTTTGAATTTCTATCAAACTATCCTAAAGAGCCAGGCAAACTTCATCCTTGCTGTTTCTGGTGGAGCCGTCTAATCGGAGAGGAAATTATCCTAATTATGTGAAATCTCTTACGACCGCTCGTTTAAAGACTTCGTGGGATCAAGAATCTCTACGAGTACCGTTGGTGGGAAACTAGATAATTGCAGTGTTATTAGTTTTTGATTGACTAAAATTTGTTGAAACTTTGATTGCGCCTAGTTTGTTTATTCTCGAGAATCTTCTCTTCTGATAT
Organism: Papaver somniferum; assembly: GCF_003573695.1. Lineage (NCBI taxonomy): Eukaryota > Viridiplantae > Streptophyta > Magnoliopsida > Ranunculales > Papaveraceae > Papaver > Papaver somniferum. Next base: position 221,384,243 of record NC_039360.1, read on the forward strand.
AAGATTCAATCAAACTAGATCGAAATATCGACGGGATCTTTAGAACTGTTTTTAGATCTAAAAACATCTTGTGATAATCCATTGGTAACATACTTCATTCTGTGTGTGATTGATCACAAGAGATTCAAGTAATGTTGCGCAGGTGTTTATTGAAGATCAAAGAAGATTTGAAGACGAAGAAGATTTAGTTCTCATATCTTTGGTGTGCACAAACCTTGATCGGCTGGGATCCAACTAGAATCAGATTTATTCGATTGATTAGTTGTGTGAGATCGACATTCTCAATATATATCTCTAAGATTTATTTGGATTGAGTGTGAATCTAAACTTGACTTCTTTTATAGTTATTGGGTAGATTGATCTAACCATACAAATGAGTTTATTAGATTAAACGGAAGAGCCTTTGCGTATGACTTGAGATATCCTTACCTTGAAAGAATCGAAAGAGTTGTCACAAAACAGATTTGTTTTTACTAATTGGAATACGATCCAAAGGATTGTTCCAGTGCGTGCAATCATCGAAGTCAGAAGCGCTGAAAAACCGAGAAAACTAAGTGAACTAGCGGTAGTTGTTTGATCTCAACTATACGAAGTTGGTTTAGATTTTGTATAGCGGATTAATTCTGAGAGTATTAAATTCTGGACTTGGTCCCGGCGTTTTTCTGCATTTGCATTTTTCCTCGTTAACAAAATCTTGTTGTGTCTTTTACTTTTCTATTTCCGCAATTATAATTGTTTATTATAGTTAAAAGTGAAATACACAAACGTTAACTCTGATATACTTGATAGTGATCCTATAGAGTTTGGTTAAGTCCGAACCTATTATCAAGTGTCACACTTTGGTAGTCGTATTGTCTCGATCTCGTATCCATAGACAATCACACAAAGTGTGAATATTGATTTGTTGCATTGTCTCGACTTTGTCCATAAACGATCACTTTCGGTAAGAGGACTTATAGGTGGATAAATAAAAGATTGTGGTGTATTTGGGTACCCTCGTCTTTTCAGATTTAAAATTGATGGTTGTATAGTGACGGTAGCTAGCAGTGGTGGTGATTAAAACAAATATTTATCTACCATTAGGTGATTCATGTAGAATTAGAAGACGATAGAAAAAAAATCCATTGCTATGAAGAAATTGGTTTCGACGAAAGGTCTTTGTACTTTACGAATTTTAATAAAACGAATAAAGAAGACGAGGACGGTGTGTTCTCGTTATTTTAGTACATGAATTTTGGGCAGAATGCCCAAATTAGATAATTAAAACGTATCTTTTTAATTCTTGTCCATTTAAACAGTATCAAACTTTACATGTTTTTTTTCGTTCTGGAATTATTATTTTAGAGTTACTTAACCAATTTTGTGCAAAAAGAAATTAAGAAAAAGTTTAAAAAATCTTGGAAGTTGAGCCAATCAAAATTTCTATAATGGCCACAAAACCATTCCAAAATTTCTCTATGCACTTAAGCATACTTCCATGTGGGTATGCAAATCAAATTCACCTAAGCTAATTATGAGAGAACTTAACTAATGTACTTAATGGAATCACATAATCTCTTAGGAACAAACATTCTTATAACGTTAGTACTGATCATGCATCCATGTCGTTTTTAAGTGGATCCAAACAAACAAAATAAAAAATCTCATCAAAAAAGTCAGACCATAAGAAAAACCTCCATAGCTGATAAGGAGAGTTTTATAGCCATAATTTGGTTTTGTGTTCACTGGTTTGGTTAGAAATATAGGTATTATTATTATTGTAATAATGATGGTCCTATCTATCTATGAGCTAGCTAGATTCCTCTACCCAGCAGCTACCATCTTAAATAATCTTGTGTTTCTAAAAGCATATCAAACATCTTATATGTGTTTCAAATATGATAATCAATCATTCCTTTCCCCCGATTGTCTAATAAGTATCATTAACAAGAGAAGAAGATAGATTTTATTTGTACGTATTATTTGTTAAATAAATGAAACCAAACTTATTGGAACCAATGAGATTTAATCACCCGTGGGAACGTCCGTACGGGAGAACTTATTTGTAAGTTACGTCATGCACTTGATCACACATGCATTTCCGTGCTACATCAAACGGGAGAAATCACGTAAAAGAAAATTTAAACACATAAATGACGTGGATTTCATACGAAAGTCATCTGAATGAAATTCTCAGTTTTTAACTTTCGATCCTTGGATATCATCACGGAATTTTCCACCGTCAATCTATAATTGTTTAGGACTAAGGGAGAAGTCGCTCTTCGTTTGAGTTGAAATCTTTCAACATTTTGAAAGGTGGACGCAAAGTGTAACAATTGTTTGTGTTTGGTAGATGGAAGTGTAAGAAAATTTGGTTGGGGAAGTAGTTGAAGGTGGTGTTGTTGTAATAAATAAAGGGTGATGAATTGTGTCCACAAGCTGAAAGCACATAATGGAAACAGTGAACCCTTTGTTTTCATATCGCTAGAGTACAACACATTTTGGTCTATTCATAAAACTGTATCCGACTTTTCATGTAGGGTACCAATTTTTAACTTTGATTTTCGATAACATGTATGCAATGCATGTTGCATATATTTGAGATTTGCTCGGTTGTTACAGACAGGCATGTTTATGTATTTTCCTTGATAGAGATGGGGATGCAGAGTGAAAATCTTGTTTTCAGCAAAATTATTTGCCTACTATCTAGAATATGTACTTAATTTGTTCTTTCTGCGTTAGATAGTTTTTAATTAGAACCAGTTTCAACTGGGAACCATCAAGTGGCATGATGATTCGTGCTTCTTTCATAGGGAAAATTAGGGTTGAACTCTATAATTGCCTAAAAAATTTTAGGGTTTTTTTCATAAAATATCCTACTTTTCACATTACACTAAAAAAAATGTCCCCGTATTTTAGAAATTATTAAAGTATCCCTGTTTTATTCAAAAGGAAAATTTCATCTAATTAAAAGTCCTATTTATCCCTGAACTACATCTCCTTAGTGGGGAGGGTAAATGATCCGACGATCTTGAAAATGGTGTAACAATCCAGAACCGGGCTCGATGAACCTGAAAGCGTTGTCACGATCCTGAACCGGGCTCGGCGAACCTAAAAAATGTTACAGAAGGTCGATTTTCCTCCAACCAAAAACCCCGAAACACTTGAAATGATGAACCCTTTTTGGGAAATGATGTAACGATCCTGAACCGGACTCGACGAACCTGAAAAATGATGTAGAAAAACAATGTGGCAATAAGTAAAGGACAAATATGTAAAGTAACTTAGTCTTTAACTAACACTAGATGGAAAAACTAACGTGAGGGTACTTTGACAAATTTCAAAATAACTGGGGCATTTTTTTGGGGGGGTTTCTAGGATAGGGGTACTTTATCAAAATTCTCATATTTCAAATATGTTTGCCCCTACGAAATGAGGTCGTAAGTTTTATGGTTTGTAAGAAAACCTAATTCGAATTTCTTGTTCAAATTTGAACAGACGCGTCTCCTCCCAAAATTAGACATGACTTCTCGATAAATAGACCTGAATTTGAAGAGACTTCTCCAATAGACATAAATTTCCCTATAAAAGTGAAGATGTTCTCCCATTCAAACAGATCAAAGTTCTTTAATTTTCTTCTTCTCAATAAACATCATCAGAAACCTAATCCCGTATGTTCTTGGTTAGATCAAGGGGTACAAACCTTGAATCCAATTATGTTGTTATAGGGCTTCAATATATTGTGAAGGCATTACTTCACATACCTATCGTCATCGCCAATTTGATTGGGAGGGTCAAAATAATTGTCTATAATAAATCTTTTAGAGCCTTGAAGTCGGAAGTACAACATCACTGTTTGTTTTTTCATCCTCCGTTTACTACAATTTTCCAGCAATCTAGAGACCACTATTCTAGGTTGTCAGGAAAAAAAGAGACCAAATTAGATGTTATATCAACAATCTGGGAAGCAACCGGTGAGTTAGAATTTGTTGATACCATTGATATGAACAACCAACATTTTTATAATTGGATTTTTTTATATTATTTGTTGGTTTGTTTAGAAGGAACGAAATAAAAACGCATTTGGAGGCAGGTTAAAAACTAAGAGTGAGCTTATTCATGCTAGCAGGAATACTTAGGCCTTCAATGCAATAATTAGTTTTAAGGCTTTATTATAAGGGAGGATTTATTGGCGTGGTTATTTTCTCGTACTATTTTCATAATTTTGGACATATTTTTTACTTAACAAGTATTTTTACTATTATTATCACAATCGATTATATGTAAAATAGTTACACGAGAGAAGAAAGTATTGAGCATTTATTTTTCCATCGTGGGTATTCTTGATTCATTTGGAATTTTTTCTTAAGAGACTTCAAAACAAATGGGTTTTTTCAATCTCTTTGCAGCAAACGCAAAGAATAAGATAATTATGAGATTTTTCTCTTGTATTATTTGTTGGTCTATTTAGAAGTTGCGAAATAAAAACCCATTTAGAAACAAGTTGAAAACTAAGGGTAAGCTTATTTTAGAAGCAAGTTGAAAACTAAGGGTAAGTTTATTAAGGTTGTCAAGTCCATTTTAATGCTATGGTGCACAAATTTAAATGTATTTGATAATATTCCAACTATCTCTGTTCTCTACCTTAGAAGATGTTTGGTCGCCCGGATTGTATTACATCAACTTCTTTATTTTAAAAAGTAAATAAATTATATTGTATGAGATGGCTCTGATTGTGATGCTGCTAGGTAAGATATGTGCGAGCCAAAAAAAGTCTTACTTCATTTATTAAACCCAAACCAAGATGAACTTGAAACAAAATTCCTACTTCTTTTATTAAATCCATACCAAGATGAACTTGAAACAAAAATTTTGGTAACATGTGTTGGAATCTTGCAACAATTAACAGCACGTTAGATGTATCAAAATAATATGTAAAGAACAGAATCAAAACAACTCAATCGAAACAATTTGACGAGGGCAGAATCACAAGTTGTCCTTAACAAATTAGTGCGCGGGTATACTCGAGATGAGTAATGCTAAACCCCTCACGGCGAAGATGTGTCCAGGATAAGGCTGCCCGATATAACTAGAGTTAGCACAACGTAATTTACCCAATCTTGAACTTAACAACAGGGATTGGAAGTGAACACGCCGCGAATAAAAAAACACGAAGAAGATAAAAGAAGACTAGAAAGTAGTCATTTCTGGTGTGTTTTTAAAAACAGATTTCCGAGTTGCATTTATAGAAGAAGATTACTTGTAAATCTAGTTAGGTTTATGGTTTCCGTATAAAACAAGTTTCTTGTAAAACAATTCAAAAACGAATAAAGGAATTCTCCTATAAATAAAACTCTTAAGAAAATATTTTTGAAATTAATTCCAAGATGTGTCATCCTCGCTTATAAGCTCCTCTAAGGTTTCCACTACGTGGGACTAAAACTTGTGTGATTAAAAACTCATTTTTCTCCAACAACATGTTCCACTTAATATCCCTACCAAATCATAGTGCACTCCGATAGACGAAACATTACCATCTACCAAATTGTTATATGGGAAAATGGTATGGTATCCGAGTCAGTAGTGTGTCACAGGGGTTGAAATTTCCCTATTATTGACCTTGGATGGAGAGAGTTGTTTGTACATGCCATACTTGTTACCCATCCCTAAAGGATTAGAAGAAAAGACAAAGCATTTCTCCCAGAAATCCTTGTCGATGATGGAGAGACTGGTGTAGGTTTTTCCACAAGTCTCCAATCACTGAAAAGCATTCTTTCTCATATTTCACTTTCATTCTCTACCGTGCAGTATTTAATCTCTACAGTCTTTTAGAAGAAGATTGATTGAAGAAGTGAGTGTTTTTTTAATACCAAGAGAGATACTTCCCAGTACTTGACTCCATTTCCTTCCTCCCTCCATTTCTTTTTCTCTTGCCCCCACAACACTGTCTATCCCCCACCCACCTACACATTCTAGCAGCATTAAAAAGCATTCATCCTATATTTTTCTTCATTTTTTTTTTCTTTCAACCTTTTCACACCACAGTCAAAAAAAGACTCTTCTTGAGATCTAGAATACTACTGTGTGTTTTCTGTACTTTGCAAGTGATGAGTTTGGTAGTAAATTTCTGAATATGGTAAAGATTTCCTAGTCTTTTCAGATGAAACTGGGAGTCTGTAATTAGATATGTGTGTACAAATGTAATGTAATCTCCTGTTATTTATTTTTACTGAGAATGAGTTGTTGTGTGACACAATAAAAGTTGGTTTTTTCAGACATAACTTCAGTTGTCTGTTTCCACCAGGCTTCAGAAATAATTGGGGATCAAAAAGCAGATTCCAGAAAGAAAAAGAAAATAAAAGAGTGTGGGTCTTGTGATAACAAAAGCAAACGCAATGATGTCAATGGATTTGTCTTGACAAAGTGTGGTTTTTGTTGTTAGCTGCTGCTGCTGCTGGTGGTGGTGGTGGTGGTGAGAAAAGGGTTAATAGAGAAAGGAATGATCTTTGTCAAAGTAAAGGTTTTTTTTTTTTTTTTTTACTGGGTTGATGAAATTTGTTAGGTTGTGATATCATGGGTAGACAAGAGAAAAGGGGGTTCATTTAGATTAGCTAGAGAAGATTCAAAGTCTATATGAAGAAGAAATAGGAGTAGAGATGAGAAAAAAATGAAAAAATGGCCACATGGGTTTATCAGTTAAAGAGACATGACCTTTCACAATATAGGGATGATAGAGAATTTAATCTTCACAAGGGACCACTTAGATTGATGGGTTGAATTTATATTTATTCAAAGAAAAAAGAAGAAAAAAAAAAACAACTCAATTTACTTTTGTTTTTCTTTAGCTTTTGTTTGGATCTTCTGGTTGTTTGGAGTTAGGTTTTAAGTTTCCAACACCTGATACTACCAGTAACTAGTCTTCTGGGTACACCATTTCCTGCTTGTGGTTGCTGGAGCTGCTGATGATGAATTGATCTCTAAAGGAGGTAAACATATCATTAACTTTACTGGTATCATGTCAAATTTGTTTCCTTTTCTTCACTTGTGTTGTCAAATTTATAGAATTTCTTTGGTTCCTTGCTCTGTTTCATTCTTCATTTCATATATGTTTTTCTATTGGGTAGTCATGTATGTTGGATCTGGTAATATGTGTACAGAGAAGACGGGACCGGGGACGGGTATGCGTGTGTGTGGATCGATTTCCGTGGGAGTAAGAGAATAGGAGGAGTTTGTGAAATCTTTACATGAGTTCTTGTTCAGTGATGGAGTGGAATACAAAGACTGCCTTGCAGTGGGATTGGGAGAATTTAGTCATGTTCAGTGGGAAAGTAAATGAAATTCCTAATAAGACTTCACAGCAACCTACTGATTGGGGTGTTGAAGGAGACGGCGGGGGGATTGATAATGGGTGTTTCTATTCGCCGTCTGGCGGTGGGCGAGCTGGTGGTCATTCTGGGTCTGATTTGGGAAATGGGTCTTCTTCAAAAAGTTCTATTTCAGCATCTATTGATTCTTCAGGGAAAGTAGGAAGTAGTAAATCCAAGTTTAACTTCGACACAGTCGAAGATTCTACTAACCATCCTGCCAGAAAGAGAGAATTAGGTAGAGTTGAGGATACCGGATCTTCTCCAACAGTAGGGGTTTCAGTAGTAGGTTCTGGTGAACCGCTGATAGGTTTGAAGCTTGGCAAGCGGACTTACTTTGAAGATGTTTGCGCTGGGAGCCTCGTCAAGCCCTCATCTTACACCGTCACTCCAGCGGCAACCGCCACTGCTGTAACAAAAAGATCCAGGGCCTCATATCAGAGTATGCAGACCCCAAGGTGTCAAGTAGAGGGTTGTGATCTTGACCTGACATCTGCTAAAGATTACCACCGGAGGCACAGAGTCTGCGAAAGCCATTCTAAATGCCCCAAGGTCATAGTAGCTGGTCTGGAACGCCGGTTCTGCCAGCAGTGTAGCAGGTGAGTCTCTTTCAACCATCTCAGATTTGACCTGCAAGACTTAGTGTAGTGGAGCTTATAGATTCAACATTCAAGGGAAAAAGTGCTGCCTATTCCCTTGATTCCACCGAGCGTTCATCAGGCTTGAACGTTGAATTTTGGTGACGTGTCTTCCCTTGAATCTTGAATCTTGGAGCTCCACTACACTAAGTCTAAGCATTTGACTATTCTGTTGTTTTTCTTACTTCATCTGCTAGTAATTAGTATTGAAGTTACGACAACATGATGAATTTCTTGTTAGAACATTTTCTTTTGTTTTGACAATCATCCTTGTCTTTGGAATTCTTACAGGTTTCATGATTTGGCGGAGTTTGATGAGAAAAAACGAAGCTGTCGCAGGCGACTCTCCGATCATAATTCACGTAGGCGTAAGCCACCACCAGAGTCGATCCACTTCAGTACTGGAAGGCTGTCTTCACCATTTTATGGTACTAACTTCAACTGATCTTGATACAAACATCTTATGTTTCTTGAATATCATCCTGTGTTTTTTTTTATCTTTCTCGTTCACTTGTTGATTTTCACACTTGGCAGTTGTACTGCTGCTTCGTTCTTCTAGACATACTAGATTTTGTTAGCATTTGGATTGCAGCCATGTAATCCGTACACTCTGTCATCCCTTTCCCAGTTTTGATTTCACAATTTGCGTCCTAGTCAGACTAACCTCGGCTTGTAGCTCCCTTTTTTAGCTCAGGCAGGCCCTGTCAGTTGATAACGAAGTCTCTGCTAATAGTTTATTGTTAATATAAAGTCTATTTGATTATCTCTTACCAAAAATACACCATGAACTTTTTTCGTTTTACTAAATGTCGTATGTTGTATGCACCAAATTTACAGATGGGAGGCAGCAGATGAGTTTTATCTTGAACAGAGTCCCACTTGTTCATACAACATATCCTGCAGTAAACCCTACGTGGGAAAGAAGAACTGCGAAACCAGAAGGCGTTGATGCACATCATTCCCCGAACAATGAATTGCTCAATTCCATTTCTTCAATTCATCGCGACTCTGGTCGGCTTCTGTCATTCAAGGATACCAGTGTGGAGGTCGTCGATCAAGGTTTTACTTCCCTCCTTTCTTCAGTGAACAGTTTTAGCATCATCTGAAAACTTTTGCCCTAAATTAAGCTTTCTAAGTTACTGTGTACAGCAAAACTTGTCTGAGACATTTACTTTAATGGAATATGTTTGTTTTTGTTGCAGAAGGATTAGAAGCATCTACTTTGGCTGCGTCTAACCTGGATCCAACTACGGATTTTCGACGTGCTCTCTCTCTTCTGTCAAGAAATAGCTCCTGGGATTCTAGTGGGACTGATCATCCTGAACCCTCTTCTCTCAATCAGCTCATGCATGCAAACCACACAGGTATAGCGCAGCAGCAGCCACTACAGAAGCCAGTGATACAGCAATCATCAGTTCCACATGGATGGCCTACTGCATCAACAACGGAATACTGGCATCCAAGCCAACAACAACAACCAACAGTTGCAACCTCTCATTTTCAAGAGCAGCAGCAACAGCAACAGCAATATCCAAACAGTTCTCAGTCTCAGAATAACAACAGTAGCTCCCATTTCCAGGAGTTTCAGCTGTTCAAAACACCGTACGAGAATGGATTTTACTCCCCAAATCAGTTAACTTGACTGATTGTTATTGCCGCCGCAGCACTAACCCATCCCTGAAAATAACAGTATCACCTCTACCACATCCGAGGTATAATCAGTTTGGGTTTCTATATTTTTGTATTAATCTCTAGGAAACTCCGTCATTGGCTCATTCTATTTTGTTATTTAGCCATCAAAATTGACAGGCAACTTATTCATTCCGAATTCATCAAGGTGGCCTTATGGTCTATCTCGTAAATATCATAGACCACCGTCCACTTTAATCTACTTTGTTCTGATTTATGTATGATTTCAAATGAATATAACCTAACCTTTCCCAAAGATGGGAGGCTGGTCAGGCAGGCCTTTTACACGTTTCCTTGTGTGTAGTCCTAATCAGTTCCAGATCACTAGAAAGATTTTACTTTTTCTTTGATAGCCAACATATGAATTTGAGATCACTTCACATGAGATGAAGTTATTTGTACTTGGTCCAATTGGCCTCCCTAAAGTCCTCACCTTTCTCTAGACCATGATAACCTTTCACAACTGTCAATCCCTTGGCTTTTTACAAGTAAACAGATCGTTCACATGTCGACTGAACACTGAACATTCACAAAAAAACACACACAAATCAAACCCACAGTCGCTGTATCTGGCTGACTTTTTGTTAGACCCCCAAGCTAATGGTGGGACAACGATCCAAAGTACTAGAGTGACAAGTGATAAACGAAACAGAGATGAAAACACGCTTTGTGGAACAGTTTTATTATACTCCAAACTGGCAGGGACATAAATATGCAATACCTTTTGGGTAGCTGCTGGAAAATACAGAACCTGCCCTTCGGAATACAGCTCATCACAAAACAGAGACCAACAAACTAGCAGAAACAACAGTAGAAGCAAACAAGTAAAATAAGCCTCTTTGAGAAATATATATAGAGTGATTGGTTGGGCCATCCATGATGGTGTGAATGGTGTAACATTATTGGTTTGCACGCACCGGAGACGGATTTGGCAATAATATGGCATATATGCCACAGCATATGCTATACTTCAAACAAACTCACATGAGGCTCAAGCCAAGAATGAGCCCCTCCCATACTCATACTAAGATAAGAGTATCTGATACCAAGCTCCATCTAGGATATCTTGGCAAATTTTGGCTTTTCAACACGTGCTAAACCTAAATCCAGAGCTACTAGTACCATAATTATAATTATAGCTTTTACCGTGCACCACTGTGGATGGTCTTATAGTTCTACATAATACAGTAGACCCAGGGAATTCTTTTCCCCTCTCCACTGAGTATAACTTGATGGGACACTTGGAATAGTTAAACTAATCATAGGAAAACATTTATCAAACCAGAAGGCGAACAAAGAAAAAGTACTTTCTTAGGGTCAATTACATTAATATACTAGTCCTGATGCAGGTGAACAAAATACGGACAGTTCTCCTCTTAAATGGTTTGCAATGGTGAGCCAACCTTGAAACATAACTCCAATTGTTCGGAAGTTCAAACTTCAATTGCACTAAGTTGTTAATAACAGAAACCATAGAGGGGAAACCAGACTGACCTTAGTAGGTTTTCTACTTGTAAAATATAACCACAAATGCTTTCTAGACAAGGAAGCATACCAAACCAATTAATAGTCGAAAAACGTAGTTTCCACATACAGTACCTTCCTGAAAGTAAAACCCAGAAACCAAACTACACGAACTTGTTTAACCAAATAAAATGTCAGCAGATTGGACTTTAGCTAAGTAACAAGCCAAGTCCAACAAAAAACAAGAATCATAAAGACCATACCCACACTTTTCCAGGAAACTAGTAAACATACGAGGATATAGTTGCTAAATAACAAATTGACACACAGATAACGAGAAGGCAAAGCAACAAGACGACAAGCGCTGCAACATGACGACGACAATGACTGACTTTCAGACACCATACTGAGCAACGCTGAATGACGACGACAATGACTGACTTTCAGACACCATACTGAGCAATGCTGAACGACGACTCTGGACCTTCTCAAACCTCAAAAGAGGTTCTAGTACTCACTGGAACAGTAGACAATGATGAACATCAATTGATGAAGTTGAAAGAAACCTTATGCAAAAAAATATAATTACAGGAACAGAAGAGGGCAATCCTAGCGCATAATAGAAAAGAAAAAGTAATACGAACTAATATAATATACATTATGATGTGCACAACAGTTAATACAAAAATTTGCCGCTTTAACCAACAATTAGTCATACAACAACAATATAGACATGTCTCAAAACAAACCTGATCATCCTCCTCAGATGCGTGTGCCACAGGGGAGTTGTTCGACTCAGAAGGCTTCTCAGCCCCACAGTTCTGTCTATTGCACTTGGCTCTAAACGGGTAGTTTATGTTGTTACATTTCCCACATTTCCAGCTCCCTTCTGGCATTTTTTGCTCTGCGGGATAAGAATATATACATATCAGACCCAAATAACAAGTATTAGATCAGAATAGAAAAGACAGGATCCAAAAAAAAAGAACTTACTGGAGTTTTTGTCTGACTTAGAAGGCTGCACCAAAGATTCAAGAGTTTAGTAGAGAAAACATGAAAATAAACAAATAAATACAAAAGATCATATAATCAGCTCACAAGCCTGCCCACCCCTCTATTGTTCTCAAATCTCATCCCAAACAAAAAAGACAACGAGGTCTTATAGCACAGACTGGAAGGAAAATAAATAAATAAAAGAACAGCACAAACCTGTGATCCCGGTTTAGGGGTACTGCACTTTCTCATGTTGCAAACTGTTCGAAAAGAGAAATTAATATTTCCGCAATTTGGACAGGTCCAGTCACTGTCGCGTGTCGAGTCTACACAGTTTCGGCAAAAAAAACAAAATGTTGGCGGAGACATCAGCATGAGATAGGGCATGCTCTGACAGCAGAAAATTAAGCAATACCATTTACCATAACAACTTTATAAATGCTTACCGGCTGACTTTCTTGGAGGATTTTCGTCTTGAAATAGCCCTGGTCTTGAACCCTACACAGCCCCAGGCATCAGTTCATTGCCATGTAAGATAATTATCGAAAAAGTTGAAAATAGGATTGAAAGAAGAGTGACCAATCAGGTACCCACCATAGTAGTATGACCCATTGGCAAACCCAAACCAAATCTATCCATTATGGGGGGCATTGGGTACATCCCACCTGACATCCCACCTGAGCCGGACAAAAAGACAACAGAGAACGACAATGATGAGTTGATGAACAGCGGAGAATGACAACGACGAGTCGATGAACAGCGGAGAATGACAACGACGAGTCGATGAACAGCAGAGAATGACAACAATCCTAAATAAAGTATTACTTTAGCATGACAGGAAGAGGAAAAACAGAAAGGGTTTTACCTTGTCCCATCATAGATCCACTGGAATATGGTGAAGGTCCACCAGACAAATGCATCGGTGGATAAGGGCTTCCGCCAGAAAGGCGGTTGCCATACTCATAATGATATGCTGAGCTTCCAGAGAAGGGAACGTCATAAGGCGGAATAGATGGTCCGTTGAACACAGATGATCCATATGGTTGCATATTGAGGTACATTGATGAGGGGGCACCAGATCCTAGATATGCAGATGCTGAAGAGTAACTTGAAGGAGCTTGAAGAGGCTTTGCAGCAGATTTCTGGTGAGAGAGAACATTATTAGTAAAACGAACCAAACTAGGCTGTCTCATCAGAACCAGAATCTTCCATTATAACCATTAAGGAAAATTGTTCCAAACAAAAGAAATGTGCAACAAAAAGATGAGAAAACCCTCGAATCAGACTTGAACTCGAGGTATAATAGAAACAAACTAAGTTAGCTACAAACTCGTACTAAGTTAGCTACAAACTAAACTAAAGCATTGTAAGTTATTCATTCATTAATTCATCAGGGGAATACAAGAATCTCACCGCGCTGTTGTGATCAGCTGGTCTGGACTGTGTACAGTTACGCATATTGCAAGTAGTTCTGAATGAGAAATTAACATTCCCGCAACTTGGACAGGTCCAATCATCTTCACGACGACTACCTAAAAATTCAACAAACAAATTCATCCCAATAACTCAAAATCAAGGTCATGACTACCCAGGTAATCAATCAATCATAACACAATAAACTACCAATTCTTATCAATCTACAAAACCCTAATTATTCAGAATCAACAAAAAAAGAGAGGAAAATTACCGTCTGTTCGAGCACGTTTAGCTGCTGAAGAATTTCTGCTATCAGTCTACAGTAAAGAACGACAAAAATCAAAAACGATTAATCAGAAACCCTAACATGTAAAATAGGAAAAGAAAGCAGAAAATTGAACCTAATTATCTCCGCAACGCCTGAATATAATCTTACCTGAGACATGATAAAAGAGAGAGCGATGAGGTTGAGAAATTCTTGTTGGGATAGAAAGAATCGAAGAAGCGCGGAAGGTTTGCCCTAAAACGAGAGTTTGCGCCGCCTAGCTAAGCTATGTATATTTGGTTGCAAGATCGTTTTGTTATTACCTTTTTGCTGTCCATACTTCTCTGCTTTAATCCTTTAATGATATAGTATATATAAGTCGGTCTAAGTTAAGTCAAGTCAAGTCATGTATTTAGCTCCCTACAATGTTGAGAGCTATTCTTTGGCGACTCATTAACTTGAGTAAATCAGTAGTCTTCTTCAACAAAAAAGCCAGTGCTATCCCGCATGACAGAACCATCGAATTTGGGGGTTAGCCCGGTTAGCCAGGAACCTGACTCTCAAGTAGAAGGTCAGCGTATCGAGTCTCCGCTCACGAGTTTGAAGATCTCATGAAATACTCCTTTTATGTAAATTTAGTTTAATTTAAGTTGTTAATGTATCTTCTTTCCTATTAAAAAAAATCCCACACTGTCGTGGGAAAGCAATATAAGCTAGCACGTTTTCGGCCATTAGATTGTAGATTATATCTTTCTAGGTGTATGGGCGGCTGTTATAAAAAGAAGTAATTATAAAAAAGTTCTTGTAATAAAATAAAAATTATCTTTTACTTACAGTTCGCTTTCTCTTTGCATTGATATTCCCTATTTCTGTTCCGCCACTGGAGAACTTCTAATCTGCTATCCATGGTTATTGCAAGAACTACACCATCCTATCATTGTACTTAATAGTTTTCATTGTCGTCCTTCAATTCCTCTCTAACTGAAAAGTTATTAAGTCTTGAAAGAAATTTTTACATAGAAACAAAAATCCCTAATTTGGGTCTCAACCCATTCATGCAAAGGCTTACATGAAAGAATCAATAACTTTATTTCAGTAGAACGGAAAATGAAATATTTCATCATACATAATCCCAAATTTTAGTTTTTGATTTTTTTTTTGTTTTTTCTTTTCGACTGGACTACCAGTAAAAATTTGTCATTCAATCAATAGATCACAGGTGAATACTTAAAACTACCTTTATGGTCGATTTTAACAAATTATCACGGTTATTTCCATGCAAACAAAATAACCGTAGTTTTTCCTTTTCTCTTCTAGTTGCAATGAAAGAAAGAAGAAATTGCAGAAACAAAATGTTGTTCATCTTTCTCCTGTCGTAAAGTGGTCGGGAGTTTAATCATTATGTGAAAATGTTACTCACTCTGTTCATCTTGTATGGAGCAATATAAAAATACTGTGATTTCTAATTACAGTTGTATCTGAAAAAGCGGGGGTATAACAACCACACCCAATATTTCGTTCGGCAATCTGAATAGACAAACTCCAATATACTTTCAAGAGAATCAACTAGACAGTTAGACTCAATCTAGAGAAAAGTATATCAAAGAGTTTTATATCTCAAATCCTTAATTCAATCTGCAATCAACAAATAGGAATTTGCGAGCCAGATTGAATAAGAGAAATAACTTGAAAGGTACCAAAGACCAATATTCAAGTGTCAATCAATTTATATCAACAACCAAAGGTTGGATTATCTAATTGACTGATCTTAACGCACAACCTGTGATATTTCTATTATATAAAAAAATATGATGTGAAAAATAAATAAAACAGACACCAAAAAAAATTTTAACGAGGAAAACCGAAAATGCAGAAAAACCCCGGAACTTAGTCCATCTTTGAACACCACACTGTATTAAGCCGCTACAAACACTAGCCTACTACCAATGAACTTCGGACTGGACTGTAGTTGAACCCTAATCAATCTCATACTGATTCAAGATACAGTTGCGCTCCTTACGTCTCCGATCCCATCAGGATACTACGCATTTGATTCCTTTAGCTGATCTCACCCACAACCAAGAGTTGCTACGACCCAAAGACGAAGACTTGATAAAGAAATCTGTCTCACACAGAAAAGTCTATACGAATAGATAAATCTGTCTCCCACAAAAATACCTACGAGTTTCGTTCCGTCTTTTGATAAATCAAGGTGAACAGTAACAAATTGATATACCGGACTTATATTCCCGATGAACATCCTAGAAATATCAATCACCTCACAATAATCTTAATCGTATGGTAGCGAAACAAGATATTGTGGAATCACAAACGATGAGACGAAGATGTTTGTGACTAATTTTTATCTTTACTATCGGAGATTAAATCTCAATCCAATCTTAGAGAAGATAGTACTCAAATACGATAGAAACAACAAGATCAGATCACGTAACTACAGAGAAAATAGTTGGTTCTGGCTTCACAATCCCAATGAAGTCTTTAAGTCGTTAACCTACATGGTTTCGTGAAAAACCTAAGGTTAACGGATAATCGAATCTAGATTATACAACTAGTATCACACACGAGGTGTGGGGATTAGGTTTCCCAGTTGCTAGAGTTCTCCTTTATATAGTTTTCAAATCAGGGTTTGCAATCTAAGTTACCTTGGTAACAAAGCATTCAATATTCACAGTTAGATGAAAACATGATTATATTCAAGCTAATATCTTTCAACCGTGAGAACGAACTTAGATTGTTATACACAAATGAAATGTACCCTCATTTAGGTTTAGTAACCATACCTAAACGTGTACACCATGTTGGCTCAACCGTGGTTAGCTATATGACACTCTCATAACCATAACTAGTTTAAATGACTCAAATGAAACCAGTTAAAGAGTTGTTCAATTGCTATATTCTCATAGAAGTATACAAGAACGCAATTGAAGCAAAATCGATTTGATTCACTCGAATCAATTCATGAACATTATAGCCATGGTTTGCAAAGAATGCATTCCTTAATATATAAATGTATTAGTTCATGAGCCAACCGATTTTAGAACTTTAACCACTCAAGTATGCAAATGGGTACGCATACTTAAGTAGTCGGTCTGAGTTTGGGTTCGCCAGTATGCAAACGGGTACACATACTTAGTACACTTCCAAAACCTAGCAGAAATTCCCGGACATATACCTTACGTAAGTATGCGAACCGGTATGTGTACTTGTTACACGAAATTTCACAACTACAAGTACGCATACGGGTATGCATACTTTAGTCCCGGTCATGGATCACATACATGCAAGCATGCGCATTACGTTTATAATCCAATGATGGTTGAATATTTAAAAATCTTATTTCAATCATTGAAACTTTCTTAGAGGATGACAATAGACGTTTTCACACACTATTAGTATGAAAGCAATTTTCAAGTTATTGAAATAATCATAACGAAACATTCCAAGTCTACACCAAATGATTGTATCACACAAACCATGTAAGATATTACTCGGCGGTTTTCACATGTTCATATTTTGACTTTCGTCAAGAATATAAGATGAACTTGGTTGAAGCGAAAGCTTACCAACACATATTCCGAGAAATATGTAAGTGAGTTAAACTCAGCTCGAAATCTCAAATGTGTATAATCGACAACTATATAGTAATACGACTTTTGTCTCAATATAGGAAATATAGTAGAAATAGACTTTCCAAGTGATAGATGAGTTTTAGTCTCCACAAACCTTTTGTTGATGAAGTTCCACAAGCTCTCCTTAGTAGTTCTTCGTCTTCAATTGATGAACTTCGTGAAGTCTAACGTTCAACTAAACAATCTATCCTAGTCCGAGACATTACTATAAGTAGACTAGAAATCAAGACTTATAGTTTTGATCACTAACATTGACAAACAAGCTTGAGATAGCAACGCTTGCGAGTTCGACCGAGCAGTGCTCTAACAATCTCCTCCTTTGTCAATTTTAATGACAAAACTATCAATACATATGGATTACAAAATAAATGAACTTTGTAGCTTCTCATCCAAATACTTGATCTCCTTGGTACTTCAACATTACTTGAAATCTTCGTTACTTTCAAGTAATCCAATGATTCCAAATGTGCTCAACTCAGCATCATAGTTGTTGAAGATCCGTAGCTATAACAATGAGAAAACAATTGCTCTAAATCATTGTTATACAGTGTCATAGTATCATTACACATCATCAAAGTTCAATTGTATCACATCTTTGACAACAATACTATGGTGATATGTATCACTTCCCCATAGTTAATACTTCATCTCACAATGAAAACCACTCCCCCTTACATAAATATCCGTAAACCATATGTATTTGTAGTATGAACTACACATTAATTCTCTCCCTTTTTGTCAATATAAATTGGCAAAGGTGCGAAAAATAGTGGGATCCTCATGAAATTTTCATAGATATACTTTATAACCAAAAGAGAACAACATACCAACTTGTTTTGATGATTTTACATAGTCGAAACTTAGTATATTCATCAAGGAGTTTATAAAGATATAAGATAACCCCTACAATATTCCACAGCCGCACTTCCCACAAAGAATTATATTCATTCATGTTCTTCATTTTTAGACTTTTGAACTACAGTTACCAACAGCAAGGGCTATTAGCTACCACATAAGGTTGGAAGTACAGTTTTGATGATCCAATGGTCAAGAATTATTCGGATTATATGAAATGGTATTCCTCGAAACTTATGGCATCAGCCCATGAAACAGGGTTTCTTCTACAATTAAAATAAATCTGCAACATAAATAAATTTTAGGTTTTTTATGGAACTTTTTAAGTTTACATCCTTTTTTGAACTAGAGAGAAGAAGTAACAAAGATAAATCCGGTTTTTCAGTGATTCTAATTCTAATTCGAATATCTTATTTCATATATCTAAACAACTTTTAATACTCTTTTATAATGAGGTTGCCAATTATGGATTTCCGATTGCAGAAACCAAGGCGTAGGTATATCCTCTCACAAAACTCATTTTTGGGAACCATGTTGGTGTTGATGGAGTTGCCTTCGGTAGTAGATTTACCCTTGATGTATTTTTTAGAGAGGGGTGAAGATAAATTGCATTACTCTTTTAGTCCCAGCCATTTTAAGTATATAAATTGGATTACTTTTTAAATCCCCGCTCTAACTAAACATTTAGAAAGAGCGGAAAGGTTCGACGACATCGAAACTTGGTGATGGGATGCGTCGAGCAGTTAGGCCACACACTCAAGGTAAATTTTGCATATCACATTTTTTTATTTTGCTGTTAGGTCGATTTTTTTAGTCCCCAACTTTCATTCAATTTAGTTATCTTTAAGAAATTCAAGGTTCTAATTAAGAAAATTTGAACATTTTTTGTTGTTAATGTATACTCGGATGAAAACCCATATTTTAGAGATTTCCATGTCCGTCAATTTTTACATGTTTTAGAATGTGATTCAAATGGAAAATTTTATTTACTTTTTGATATATATAGTCATCGGTGATTAGTAATATAGCCTTATGTTTCCACTGATTCCCTACAAGGAACACTTTAATACATCCGTTGAAAAAACAGTAATGTCCCAATGACCATATACATTGTTGGGCATGGTACAGGTGGACGGAGACTAAAATAATTTTGAGGTGTTTTTAAGGTAAGAAGGGCCACACAGGTAGGGACAAATTTTGAGGTTTCAAGGGTCAACCTGAAAAAGGGTTCATGGGTTTATTATCTTTCAGGGAAATTTTTTGATAAAAACGACCCAACTATTCAGATAGATGAGCAATGTAGCATTATCTTTCGGGGAGATCCTAATGGCAAGATTTCAAATTATTGTGCTGGGGAAAATGATGATTCTGGAGGACTATGAAGCATTGTTCGAGAAAATCGAGGACATGAAGCCTGTATATGGAACACCACCACCAAGATAAGATGAGCCTGATGTCAGCACTGAGATTGTGGCTGACAAGTTAAACCACTGACATATGCAATGGTATCGGCATATCAAGTAACAGAATCAAAGAGGGACCTAGACTAATGATACCAACATATCGGATGGGGAACATTGATGTTTTACTTTGGAGCGGGGACTAAAAGAGTAACACAATTTACCATATTTTAAGTTTACATTGGTTTGTCCAGAGAGTCCTTACTTTTTGTTGGCTTGAACTTGCTTAAGTCTATGTACGTTTGAATGTACTTTCCGTTTCACCAATAAAATTATGTGAGTATGTTCAATCTACTTTTTTAGTCCAAGAGTTTTGGACAGTCATGTTGATCTGTAATAAAAGACCCTATTAAGTTAAGCTACACCCCACATGCGTGGCACTGGAACCATAGATGTTTAGTTTTTAAGGGACTATTTTGAGAACACTAAAAAAAATTAAAAAAAGATCATAAAAGGAATCAAGGGATAAATCAAGATCCGTGCCATAACGGCATGGGGTAAGCCATATTTCGGTCCTATTTACGATAGGGACAAACTACAATGAATCGAACAGCAACAACACCATGACTACCATTCAAAGGAATCAGGAAACCGCTTCTACATATGAACAAAAACACAAAATGTCAATTGCTATGGTATGTGAGAAGAAATTGAAGTCCGAAATTGAGGTATGAACTAATCTATTAATCTATTTACCAACTACCAAAATTTGATTTGGTGTTATTACAGGTAGGGGATACATTGACTACACTGGCGCAAATAACTCAATTCTCCGATGATTGGTGTTGCATGTACTGTTCAGAATGCAGCCAGGATTTCGAGGAAATAAAGCACGGGAATCAGTGTCCAGAGTGCTTTAAATACATTAATTCAATCCCAACGTGATATTCACGTTCTTTTACTTTTTGTATTAAAAAAATAAACATTACATAATATCGACATAAAGAAATTGTTATATTAATCAACACTTGGACAGATTGCGTTTGACAATGATTGTTATATTGAATGATGATTGGTCTTTGTCCCGTCTCTTGTTTTTGAGTATTGTGCTCCGTTTCATCACACTTGTTACACTTCTTGGACTTGGGCACTTGGATTCTTGGAGTACTACTCGTATAAGCTCATTTGTATCTTTTACTAGGCATTAACCCGTGCCATAACGTCACGGGCCTTGACGTTGGTTAATGTTGAATATCGTACCAATTGTGTCCCGAAAACTTATCAACTCCTTCTGATGCCAACACCTTTAGAAGATCCTTGACAATGTAAAAATTATTTAACCCATTCGGTCTCTTCCCTAACATCCTTTAACCTTTCCCTCAGTTGGAACTGTTCTTTACCAACCCTTCATTTTGAATTACTAATTGTCAAATGCAATTCAAAAGTATAAAATCTAATACAATAAGAGGATCAATAACTAATCAGTATGCGCGCCTAACTCAAGTAACATCTCTTTGAAAAAAATTATTTAATGTATATAACATATCATTTGGAAAAAAATATCACTTTTGAAAACTGAAATTCACAATTATATGTTCCAAAAAAATGGAAAGTTTTACGCTGAAGTAACTTTCTTAAATATATGCAGTATAATGCCATATATTCTCCGTGTTATTTGTCGCATCATATTGTTGATCTTCAATTCCCAAGAAGATATTTCCAAACCATAATATATGAACACTTACGTTTATCATCCATCGTATCAAGTCTAAATTTTTTTGAAGATACAATTTGGACTTAATCCTCATCGATGATAATCGAAGACATCATAGTGATGCCAAAACAACACCAAATTAGTTTGTATTTTTGTAACAACGTATGCCATCGTCCGCCAGTGAAATATGAACCTTAGAAACCAAAAAGACTTTAGCGAAACTGATTCAGAAATATTATTTTCGTTATAAGTTGTTTAGAGAATCCACAATACCTTCTGCGCTCAATTCTGCTTAACATTCAGAGTTTACATAGTTCGCGGATTGTAGAGCAGTTTTAATTGTGATCACGTGATGATTATTTTGAATTAAGAATATTAGTTACAGCTTTCGCGAATTAAGAATATTAGTTACAGCTCCTTGATTATTTCCCCCATATCCGGTTTAATAAATTTGTATATATATAAATATATATTTTAATTAATACCGCCAATGTTTTTATAGATTTATTGTTCTCCCAATATATTCCCAGTAAATGCAATAAATACTAACATAATCAGAAAATATATATATATATATATAATCTTCTATCTGAAAGATTATATAAAACGTTCCCAGGTTTTATATAATCTTTATATTGAAACAGAATATAAAGGAATCTTCATAATTAAAAGAAATTTAAAACATAGATAACGGGTAGAGATACTTACAAAGTAGTCTTTTATTCCTTAATAGATAGCACACCAAACAACTTCAAACTCCCACTTAGAACATGAAAACACTCACAAACTATTACTCTCAAAGCAGGAAACACTCAGAAACTTTCACTCTCAAACTTATAGACAATGACTCTTGAGAACTAAAAACTTTCCCTTTCCATTAACGGGTATTTATATAGGGGAAAGTTTGCAAGCAACAAAAGAGATAAGATTTTCTTTTTTGAGAATCCTATCTATAATTACAACAACCTATAAGTGGTAGTCAAGTGGAAGACATATATAAGGTGGAAATCTTAGATAAGATTTACCTTTTTTCTTTTTTGGAAAATATTAAACATTTTCACTTTTACTATTTTGAAGCAAATACGTGTCCTTGATGATTAGTGGAGTCGATCCTGCTTCCTGTTGATGAAAAGATGACCATTTTTTTTTTTTTTTTTTTGCCGGAAAATAATTAGAATTTTCCTATCTTCTTCGAACCATTTAAACCCTAAATCATTCCCAAGGCAATCATCACCATTTGCATTTAGGTCTTCTGTATTTTCCGATTTTATCTCTTCTTCCTCAAAGGTTTTTGACGAGGACGGTTGGGAACCCAAATCTTCGTTATCAAGTGCCTCCAAAATCTACTTATTAAATTCTTCCTTTGACAAGTCCCCGTGCCTATGCTTTAGTGCGAGTATGTGGGTTGAGAATTCCATCGGCATTGAGGTGGTTGATGCCGATACCATAAGCTGAGCTGCAACAAACTGCATGTTAAATGTAGATGGTTGTAGATGTGCTACATTATATCTATCCCACCATTTGATATATAATTGCCTTTCTAAATAAGGGATATAATCCCAATCAGGATCATTATCTTGTGGAATTGAATAATTCCATCTTAGAATCCATGGGATTTCATACAGTATAAAGAACCACTGCATTAATCTTCTTATATCATAAGATTGGCTATTAGCCTTGATAAACTTATTTAACATATTTACAATATATGCAGGTAAAATCTCCGGGCATGGCCCCCAGCTACTTAGCCATGCTCTAAACCAATTTGGTAGCTCTTTGATTGTATTGAGTTTAAAACCAATATACCAGGAATGAGAGAATCTCTGAGTTTGATAGAAAAAATATGTGTCCATGCTTTAATATAACTAGTATAAGAATATGATCTCGGTTTGATATGGGGGTGATCATTGAGTTTTTTTAACCCATGAGGGTTCATTCCCCAATCTCGGTATGATAATACCTTAAAAATAACAAGCTTGGAGAACGCAGGAGGACCATTACCATTACTGTTGGCCGTGTTATGTGTTAAAAGGATAGATCCTGTCTCTATGAGTATTGTTTCATAAAAATCTCTAGTTTTACCATAATGTGGTAAAATGTGCTCTTTTGAGTACATGCTTGCAACTTCTGCAGGATCTCTGTTAGCATGTTCTGTTTCTACCGCTAAAAGCGGTATTGATGTGGACATTATAAATGCCGACTTTTCTTCTGAAGAAGAATATTGTTTTCCCTTATTTGGGTTTCCTTTAATCATAATAGGATTACTTTTGTTCCTTTTATTAGGAGATGGGTAAGAAAATTGAGGAGCCTTTCCCCTAGTTATCTGGCAGTCCATGCTTCCCCTGCAAAAATTCACGAGTCAAGAAATCAGATAGAGAATTAGTTTCACCTTTTATATATTCAATTTTGAAATCAAACGCTGATAAAATGGCTTGCCATCTTGCAAAAATTTGCCGAGAGGCTAAATTTTTAACATCCTTTACCAATACTTCCTTAGCTGTCTGACAATCCACTCTAATAAGAAATTCCTGGTTTAACAAATCACTTTCAAATTTAGTAACACAATGTATTATTGCCAATATTTCTTTTTTAATGGTTGAGTAATTTTGTTGTGCCGATTTCCATACACATGAGGTGTATCTTACTAATTGCTCTTTATTATGAATCCTTTGTTTAAGGATTCCTCCATATCCGACATCTGAAGCATCAGTCTCAACTATTTTGTAGGCTGTTGGATTCGCTATAGTTAGGCATGGCAATTCTTTAGCTTTAGATTTGATTTTTATAACAGCAGTTGTATGCTCACTGCTCCAATTAGCAGGGTTTTTCCGTAATCTTGCATATAGAGGTTTGCTATCCTTAGCTAAATCCTTATAAAAATATGCTACATAATTTAAGCTTCCTAAGAATCTTTCTAATTGCCTTTCTAAATAAGGGATATAATCCCAATCAGGATCATTATCTTGTGGAATTGAATAATTCCATCTTAGAATCCATGGGATTTCATACAGTATAAAGAACCACTGCATTAATCTTCTTATATCATAAGATTGGCTATTAGCCTTGATAAACTTATTTAACATATCTACAATATATGCAGGTAAAATCTCCGGGCATGGCCCCCAGCTACTTAGCCATGCTCTAAACCAATTTGGTAGCTCTTTAATTGTATTGAGTTTAAAACCAATATACTAGGAATGAGAGAATCTCTGAGTTTGATAGAAAAAAATATGTGTCCATGCTTTAATATAATTAGTATAAGAATATGATCTCGGTTTGATATGGGGGTGATCATTGAGTTTTTTTAACCCATGAGGGTTCATTCCCCAATCTCGGTATGATAATACCTTAAGAATAACAAGCTTGGAGAACGCAGGAGGACCATTACCATTACTGTTGGCCGTGTTATGTGTTAAAAGGATAGATCCTGTCTCTATGAGTATTGCTTCATAAAAATCTCTAGTTTTACCATAATGTGGTAAAATATGCTCTTTTAAGTACATGCTTGCAACTTCTGCAGGATCTCTGTTAGCATGTTCTGTTTCTACCGCTAAAAGCGGTATTGATGTGGACATTATAAATGCCGACTTTTCTTCTGAAGAAGAATATTGTTTTCCCTTATTTGGGTTTCCTTTAATCATAATAGGATTACTTTTGTTCCTTTTATTAGGAGATGGGTAAGAAAATTGAGGAGCCTTTCCCCTAGTTATCTGGCAGTCCATGCTTCCCCTGCAAAAATTCACGAGTCAAGAAATCAGATAGAGAATTAGTTTCACCTTTTATATATTCAATTTTGAAATCAAACGCTGATAAAATGGCTTGCCATCTTGCAAAAATTTGCCGAGAGGCTAAATTTTTAACATCCTTTACCAATACTTCCTTAGCTGCCTGACAATCCACTCTAATAAGAAATTCCTGGTTTAACAAATCACTTTCAAATTTAGTAACACAATGAATTATTGCCAATATTTCTTTTTTAATGGTTGAGTAATTTTGTTGTGCCGATTTCCATACACATGAGGTGTATCTTACTAATTGCTCTTTATTATGAATCCTTTGTTTAAGGATTCCTCCATATCCGACATCTGAAGCATCAGTCTCAACTATTTTGTAGGCTGTTGGATTCGCTATAGTTAGGCATGGCAATTCTTTAGCTTTAGCTTTGATTTTTATAACAGCAGTTGTATGCTCACTGTTCCAATTAGCAGGGTTTTTCCGTAATCTTGCATATAGAGGTTTGCTATCCTTAGCTAAATCCTTATAAAAATATGCTACATAATTTAAGCTTCCTAAGAATCTTTATAATTTTTTTTATCCTTGATTTCATCAGGAAATTTATCATCAAAGGATATAGCTAGGGCTGCACATGGGTCGGGTTTGGCCTCACCCGTCACCCAACCCACTGATGGTGGGTAACAGAAGTTGTCACCCGCAACCAACCCAAAATTACAATGGGTCGATTTTCACCCGACCCGAATTACGGTGGGTTGGATCGGGTGGGTGGTGGGTTACCCACCATAAAATATAATGAACATTACATTAAGAACCCAATTGAAATAAGCCAACCCAAAATCAATCTTAGGAAACAAAACCCTAATTAGTATTTACAAATTACAATGATTCCTAGTCTCACCTTTGGTTGTTGGTTTACTGGTGACGATGTTGATTGATTGTTGCTGGTGATGCTGTGATTTGATTTACAAAGCGAAGAGAAAATGAAAAAATAAACTGAGCCTCTGAGACTGCCGTTGAAGGGAACTGATTGAAGACTCTTCAGTGAAGAGAAGCTACCGATGATTAGGTTTAGGCATTATATATTATCACTTCAATGTATGTCGTTCATCTATGATAGGTAATTTAAGGGTTAGCATTAATTTAGAAATATTTAGGTGGGTGAGTGGGTTGGGTCGGGTGAGGGAAGTTGTCACCCACAGTCGATCCACCATACGATGGATTTTGATGTTGTGACCCATAGTCGACCCGATCCTAAATGGGTTGGGTCGGGTGCGGGTAATATCAGGCGGGTGTGGGTTGGGTTGGTGGGTTGAGTCGGTTTTGTGCAGCCCTAGATATAGCCCGTTCTATAGGTATTATAGTACCTTTATTAATATTGTGACCAAGGAATCTAACCTGGGTTTGAAATATTTTCATCTTTTTTGCAGATACCACTAATCCGTCCTGTTTTACTATTTTGAGGGATATTGATAAGTGTTTAAAATGTTGCTCAATTGATTCAGAATATATTAATACATCATCAATGTATACAATTGTAAAAGTTGAATAAGAATTAAATATGTTATTCATAATATGTTGAAATTCTGATGGAGCATTTTTTAAACCAAATGGCATAACATTCCATTCATAATGTCCAAAGGGAACTGTAAATGCAGTTTTATACTTGTCTTTTTCTGCGATTTGAATTTGCCAATATCCTGACTTTAAGTCAAATTTTGAAAATATGACAACATTATGTAATCTATCTAAAAGATCTTTTTTATTAGGAATTGGATACCTAATCCATCTTAATGCTTTATTCAAAGGCTTATAGTTGATGACTAATCTCGGAACTCCTCTTTCTAATTCAGCTGCTTATTCTACATAAAATGCAGGACAACTCCAAGGAGAGTAACTTTTTCTAATCAAACCTTTATTTAGTAAATCTTTAATTTCAGATTTACATATTTCTAATAATCTATTGTTCATTTGAATTGGTTTGGCTTTTGTTGGAATCATTTTTTCAGAAAAATCTGGTTCATAAGGTAATTCTACTATATGTTGTTTTCTTTCCCAGAATGCATTTGGGATTTCAGCACAAACTTCTTTCACTAGAAGATCATTAAAATCATTGATTTGTTTTTGGAGTTTTGGGCAATTTAGTTTCTCTTCTATTTGCTTATATTGAATCTCCTCTTTTAAGAAGAACAAAAAATTTTCTTTGTGCTTGATTTTTTCTTGAACCTGGTTAATAAATTTTTGCCTAGGTTCAGAGACAAATTCAAATAATATTTTATGTCCCTGAATGAGGGCTTCAATGCCCGTATTGTTAATACTTAACGGGTATAACATATTCAAGAATGGAGTCCTTAATATGCAGGATTGAGATAAATTCTTTACCATGATAAATGGTGTCGCTAGACAAATACCATTATTACACACCGCAACATCAGATAATTTGTAATTAATTATCAATTTGTTTCCATCTGCAGTATTAAGAACTTGGGTTGTTTTGCTAAAATACTTTGTGGGAACTAATCCTTCATTTAAGCAGTTTAGATCTGCACCCGAATCTATGAGTGCCATAGTTTCAAAACGGTATTCTTTTCCTATGATTAGGGTGACTAAGGTGTACCATTTTTGAGTGATTACTTTATCTATTATATTAATGAATTGCATGTTTTCGATATCCTGGTTATTAGTAGGTGATTCTGGTTTATCTATATGTGTAGTAATATGAGCCTGGTAGTTTTGTAAAATTTCATCAAAAGAGTTTTCCTCTTGTGAGTCATACTCACAGTCTACTGTTTTATGAAGTTCCAATATCTGGACTCTTTGCTTAAGACTTCTTAATTCTTCTTTAACCTGATTAACTTCTGCCCTAAGATCATTGACTGATGGTTTTTTTTTAATGTGATGATTTTCTACTCTTGCCATTATTTCCTTAAAACTATAAGGTTTGTAAGAAGTTTCGATTTTCTCTTGTTTTGGTGTTCTTTTAGCTACTTCAATATATTTTTCTAAAGCTATTCGCTTTGATTCTGGATTTTCAATTTTATCAATTAACTCTAATATAAAATTTTCTTCATTGGTGAAGACATTAATTCCTAGACTAGATATTTGTTTATGAAAACAATTTTTACAAGAACAACCATCTGTACATTCATCATCCTCCAATCCTGAAATTGTCCCTGAATCATTTTCTGAGGAGGATGATTCATCCTCTTCAGATAGATCGGAGTCCATTAAGAGGACTTGTTCTAATTGACGTTTGAGACCTTCGTCTAGATTAAGCTCATTTATTTTTTGTTTTGTACGACACTTATTACTATAATGCCCAATTTTTCCACACTTGTAACAGACCAGAAGTGACTTATTAGTCTTTTTATTTAATTGTTGTGTCTTATTGTTGTTTTTCCTAAAATTGGGTCGTTTAGATTTCAATGGATACCTATTAGGATATCTAGTAGTCTTAGGATTGTTATGGGAAGGTGGTCGAGTACCTTTCTTCCTAGATAATAACGCGGATGGTGTATTAGTGTATCCAAATTGCTCACAAAAATCACCTAACTCTTGCCTGTTAGATAATTTATTCTTTTGTATTTGTCTATGTAGCTTTATGTCTGAGCATAAAGATAAACCTTCACATACAATTTCGGAAGATAGTTGGCCAAAAGTATATTCGCCATACTCAATACGTTGTTGAATATTTTTTGATTTTAGTCTATTTCTAACCCTTTCAGCAAACAGAGGGGGTAATCCTGAGACGAATTTCTCTTTCCAAAAATCAGAATTAGAGGAACAATCTTCTCTGCTAAACAATTTTGAGAAGAATACATCCTTGTACCATCTATAATGGGAGAGGGTAGGACATTTAAGATTAATAAGTAATTCCCTAGATCTTTCCATTTGTTGGCTATTACTTCCTACAAAGTGCAGGCCAATGGTATAAAGTAGGGTACTAACAATATCTTCCTGAGAGTATTCAGTACCATCTTCTAGCTTGATTGGTTTCTTTGCCATATAAATGCTATATTTTTCCTGGTCGGACATATGGAAATCCCACCATCCTTTAAGTTGGCCAGTAAAGCCAGTAACTATGGATTCAACAATTTGTTTTTCTGTGTGTTTTAATGAGTCTAGAAGCAGAAGCATACATCGACATTTGTCTTATGATATTTACTATTTGGTATTCTGTCATACCATCTATGTTCCACTCAACTATGGATCTTCCATCAAACGAAGTCTGATTCCAATTATAATCCTATTCCAGTTATAAATCTACCGGTGTTGGTCTAGGGTAATAATTTCTAGTAGGAACTGTCGGTGTATATTTATTTTTTCCAAAAGATATTTTATTAATGTCATCAGAATTGTTGTTAATATTACCAGAATTTGATGAATGAAAAATTTCTTCCAGTTCTTCTATATCTATATCACTGTATTCTTCGTGTTTGGACAGAACATTTATTCCTTCTTTTGATTGTTTGGATGCTTTAGATGGGCATAAAGCAGATAAGCTTAATTTTCCTAGCTTTTCTACTAGTGCATCTACAAAGCTATTATCTAGGTTGGACAACCTGAAGACATTTGGATCTATTATTGGGTTTGGTTTAAATAATAATCCACTAGATGGTGCCTGATTAAGTTTAAGCTCATTAGGTTGTATATGTTGGATTTTATCCTTGTTTAACAAGCCTTCAATTCTTGTCGTTTGTTTTCCTATTGAATGTAAATATAAATTGGTGTAGTTATTTTGTTGTATTAACTGACCAATATCTTTATGGTTAGCTACTGAATCAGTTCCCTTATGTTCTAATTTGTATGGGGCTGCTATAACACCTTTGATATCAAGGACTACTTCTGGTGGATGGATTGACTGAATAACATTTCCATATTTTGTCGTATAAGATTGAAACTGGGTTTCCAACATATTAAGCGATCTCTTATATTTATTTAAATTGTAAGTTTTGGTAAAATCTTCAAACCAGGTGAAAAATGGGTTTGGATTTTTATTATGACTTAAGTATAGAGCATAAGCTTTATATATTCTTGTTCTTCTATTAGAACTAAAGTTGGATTCAAACCAAGCCCTTTTATTTGTATTTTCTAAACTATGATACTCTTTTCGAAGTTCTTTTAAATCCAATGATGGTTTTTGGATCACATTTATCTCAAATTCTAGATCGGAGAATGTCGGTTCTACTTGTTCAGGAATATTTCTAACCGTAGATTTTGGTGTTTCTACTTTATAATAAGGTTTATTAACCTGATACGCGGTTTGTTTAACTCCTTCTATAATAATATCATTTGGGCCATTTATAAAATTATGAATAGGATCTGTATCAGAAGAAGATGCTACAGATGGCCTTGGTGCACTTCCCTCGCCTTCTGATATCTTAAGCCTAGTTTTCCTGAAAGATGTAAATTGTATTTCCACATCTCCATCTTCATATTCAATTATTTGTTGGAGATTTTGGTTTTGG
Organism: Papaver somniferum; assembly: GCF_003573695.1. Classification (NCBI taxonomy): domain Eukaryota; kingdom Viridiplantae; phylum Streptophyta; class Magnoliopsida; order Ranunculales; family Papaveraceae; genus Papaver; species Papaver somniferum. The sequence continues at coordinate 221,414,870 of NC_039360.1, forward strand.
CAAGGCTTTGCTGGAACTTCTACCTGTAAAGTCCACTTTTCAGGGAGGGTAACCTGATCCCACTTTATGGTTCTGGGAATAATTGTATGGGCTTTACCAATATTGGTATGAAAAAGAGTAGTCTGACCTTTTGTGTCATAAACTTGAGCATTAGGACATAAGGTATCCATAACCTTATAATATATTCTATACACAACGGCTAAGTTCTGCGTCCCTGCGACCATATCAAACCCCTGAGTTCTAACATTTAAAGTTAGAGTTTTAAGGAGTCCTGGATCAGACAGAGTCACCGAAAAATTTGGGAAACAATTAAAATAAATTGGACCTTCACATAAGGTGGACTCAATAATTCCTAATAATGAATCAGTGAATTTATTGTGTCTACAATCCCTGACACATAAGAGTACATAATTATTTAATCTTGTCCTTGTCAATGGTTTTACGGCTATTTGGATTAAGCCTATATGAAGATAATTAAATATTTTTTGTTTATGATCTTCTATCATTCTAGGAGAGAAAAGCTCAAAATTATCATTCGAATCAATTATAGATATGGTCTTTTCTACAGTTTTAATTGCGTAATCGCTTCTGAATTGAAAAGATCATTTCTTATATACTTCATTAACTGGAACTTTAGGAATATTCCAATTTTGTAATTGTTTTTCAATGTCATGCATTATGACCTCTTCTGAATTAAGGGTTATTTTATTTTTCAAACTATTTTTCTTTGAAAACGATCTGACAAAGCTAGCCATAATTAGGGTTTATAAAGCTGTAAACGGTCAACAGGAATCAATGCTCTAATTTTTTAAAGAGGTTTTATTTTACGAGCTCACTGCGACTAATATTTAGCAATTTAGACTTGATACGATGGATGATAAACGTAAGTGTTCATATATTATGGTTTGGAAATATCTTCTTGGGAATTGAAGATCAACAATATGATGCGACAAATAACACGGAGAATATATGGCATTATACTGCATATATTTAAGAAAGTTACTTCAGCGTAAAACTTTCCATTTTTTTGGAACATATAATTGTGAATTTAAGTTTTCAAAAGTGATATTTTTTTCCAAATGATATGTTATATACATTAAATAAATTTTTTCAAAGAGATGTTACTTAAGTTAGGCGCGCATACTGATTAGTTATTGATCCTCTTATTGTATTAGATTTTATACTTTTGAATTGCATTTGACAATTAGTAATTCAAAATGAAGGGTTGGTAAAGAACAGTTCCAACTGAGGTAACCCGTGCCATAACGTCACGGGCCTTGACGTTGGTTAATGTTGAATATCGTACCAATTGTGTCTCGAAAACTTATCAACTCCTTATGATGCCAACACCTTTAGAAGATCCTTAACAAGTCCCAAGTCCAAGAAGTGGAACAAGTGCGACGAAACGGAGCACAACACTCAAAAACAAGAGATGGGACAAAGACCAATCGTCATTCAAATTCAGGAATTCTCATCTCCATTTTTAAGAGAATTCAAAGAGGAAGAGAATGCAAAAATAATGAGGTAATTCCGAGTTTGGGCGAAGAAGTTCTGGCCAAAACAATTTTACCGAATATCGAAGTCTACGGTCAAGTATGCATAACGGTTTGCAAACGAATTTTCATGACCTGGAGCAGTATGCAAACGGGTATGCGTACTAAAATCCCTGTATTTTGATTTTAAATGATAGTATGCATACCTGGTATGTGTACCATGAAGTCCAAACATCCCGAACTACTATTTTCATACATAAACATGTAACAATCTTAAACACGGATCAAGTTAGGTAGAAATGAACGATAAGCAAGGTACATGGATCATTATAAGTACTTTAAGCAAATAAATGAAAACAAAAACCTGCTCAAGTTTATAGGCATACCTTTTTAGAAGAATTCAATCGAATTTTATAGCCTTACCGAACATAATCTGTGTGCCCCAATTATCGTGCTTCCCTCACCGTATACATAGCAGGGCATTCCTTGGTGAGGGTGCACTTACAACACAATCAAGTTGTGCTGAGGTGAACAATGTCTTGCTCACCACAAGTGACTTTTGGATTATCATGAAAGAGATCGCTTTTAGAACCTTTCACATCCAAATCCATCTTTCCAAAGAACTTTTTAAGTTCCAACATCATGGATACTGCCTTCTCCATGGTCATGGAATTTTCTGGGAGATCATTCTTTTTCACACTCAAAACATCATTGACTTTCTTTGGTATTCACTTCTGAGTACGTTTAGGAACAACCGGAACCCTCTTCCCATTACTCTCTTCTAGAATTCTCAAAAGAGAATTAGATTGACTATTCTTTTGCAAGTTAGTCTTTCTCCAATTGGGAGCATCGGATCTTGTATTCTTATTTACGAAGTTATCCTTTTGATAACCATTACGATTATGAAAAGGATTCGTATGATGTTTATAGGAAAATCTAGGTTTATCACAACACTGATTCCTTTGCCTAAAGGTTGGACAGTTACAACCTATAACGTTAAGGGGATTAGTCTTAACATATGCTCTTGGTTTCAAAACTTCTTGTGATGCCCAAACAAGAACATCATGAAGTTTCTCATTCCTTACACGGAAACGACATCTCCTTTCCAGGTGACCTTTATTTCCGCAATAGTGGCAAACATAAGGAATGTTCTTGCATCGATCCGTGTGTGCTGACTTTGGAGGTTGATATACTTTGTTATTTCAAAACTTAACTTCCGGTGAGAGTATTTCACTTTTTCCATCAGTAGAAACCTTTTTGAGAAGAATCACTAGCCTTGACAAATTTTACCTCTTTGCTAATAATTGGAGCATTTATTCCCTTATAGCCCAATCCACGTGTATCACGATGATTTTTACTTGCTCCTAGCACTGTGGTTAATTTGCTTGAACTAGTATTGAACTTTTTCAAGTCATCTTCCAACATCTTGATTTTATCAAGAGAAGTAGTTAAATTAGCCTCAAGGCGTTTTTCTCGAGCGAGATAAGCGCGTTCTCTGTCATCAAAACTTGTTTGCTGGGAGTTATTCCTTGCTTCAGATTCTGCAAGTTTCTTTTCCAACAAAAAATACTTTTGATAAAGATTATCACATTCAAGCGACTTTATACGTAGGTTTCCTCAGAATCCTTGAGGATCGATTCGTTAGAACAATTTGAAACATAAACACTTGCGTAACATCTTCTCAATTTCTTGTTTTCTCGATAGAGAGGAGTCAGAAGAGGTGTGACATGAGAAGTTGTCATGTTCTTCTTTTCCAATGAATTCAAAGCCTTAACATACTCTGAGACTTCCTCATCAACATCTCTATCAATATCTGAATCACCTTCATCAGAAAGTTCATCCAACTGTTCTTCTAGGTGTATTTCCCAGACTTCAACAGGTTCTACATTAAGAGAATGTTTATATACTGACCTAGATGTGACAGTTCTCTCAGGTGAATCCAAGATTTGAAAGTTATCTGGTAATTTATGAACTGGTACGTTATTAGAGATAGACTTGTCCATAAAAATCATATTGCTTCAAACACATACTTATGAGGTCTTAGCGTATTTGCATGCTCTGATACCAATTGAAAAAGCAGGGGTCTAACATCCACACCCAATATTTAGTTTGGAAATCTGAATCAACAAACTCCAATATACTTTCAAGAGAATCAACTAGACAGTCAGACTCAATCTAGAGAAAAGTATATCAAAGAGTTTTATATCTCAAATCCTCAATTCAATCTTCAATCAGCAAATAGGAATTTGCGATCTCGATTGAATAAGAGAAATAACTTGAACGGTACCAAAGACCAATGTTCAAGTGTCAATCAATTTATATCAACAACCAAAGGTTTGATTGTCTAATTGATTGATCTTAACGCACAACCTGTGATATTTCTATTATATAACAAAATATAATGTGGAAAACAAATAACACAGACATCAAAATTTTGTTAGCGAGGAAAACCGCAAATGCAGAAAAACCCCGGGACCTAGTCCAGCTTTGAACCCCACATTGTATTAAGCCGCTACAGACACTAGCCTACTACCAATGAACTTCAGACTGGAATGTAGTTGAATCCTAATCAATCTCACACTGATTCAAGGTACAATTGCGCTTCTTACGTCTCTGATCCCAGCAGGATACTACGCACTTGATTCCCTTAGCTGATCTCACCCACAACCAAGAGTTGTTACGACCCAAAGTCGAAGACTTGATAAAGAAACCTGTCTCACACAGAAAAGTCTATACGAATAGATAAATCTGTCTCCCACAAAAATACCTACGAGTTTTGTTCCATCTTTTGATAAATCAAGGTGAACAGTAACCAATTTATATACCGGACTTATATTCCCGATGAACATCCTATAAATATCAATCACCTCACAATAATCTTAATCGTATGGTAGCGAAACAAGATATTGTGGAATCACAAACGATGAGACGAAGATGTTTGTGACTAATTTTTATCTTTCCTATCGGAGATTAAATCTTGATTCAATCTTAGAGAAGATAGTACTCAAATACGGTAGAAACAACAAGATCAGATCACGTAACTACAGGGAAAATAGTTGGTTATGGCTTCACAATCCCAATGAAGTCTTTAAGTCGTTAACCTACAAGGTTTCGTGAAAAACCTAAGGTTAACGGATAATTGACTCTAGCTTATACAACTAGTATCACACAGGAGGTGTGGGGATTAGGTTTCCCAGTTGCTAGAGTTCTCCTTTATATAGTTTGCAAATTAGGGTTTGCGATCTAAGTTACCTTGGTAACAAAGCATTCAAAATTCATTGTTAGATGAAAACCTTATTAGATTCAAGCTAATAATTTTCAACCGTTAGATCAAACTTAGCTTGTTATACACAAAAGAAATGTACCCTCATTTAGGTTTAGTAACCGTACCTAAATGTGTACACCATGTTGGATCAGCTGTAGTTAACCGAGGTTAGCTATATGAACACTCTCATGTCAACCTTATTCATCTTAACCATAACTAGTTCAAATGACTCAAATGAAACTAGTTAAAGAGTTTTTCAATTGCTATATTCTCATAAAAGTATACAAGAACACAATTAAGCAAAAGCGATTTGATTCACTGAATCAATTCATGAACATTATAGCCACGGTTTGCAAAGAATGTATTCCTTAATATATAAATGTATTAGTTCATGAGCCAACCGATTTTAGAACTTTAACCACTCAAGTATGCAAACGGGTAAGCATACTTAAGTAGCCACCCCCGGTATTTCTTCGAGCGTGACGCCCCCAGTTGTCACCAGAGTCGCCGCCACTCCACCATCGGGACGAGAGACTGGATGAACCATAGGAGGCCAATCCCCTATCAGACGGACATGGCTTCAACTCAGAAGGAGGTGCTTACTTTTCTCAAGACACTAACGGAGCGGTTACCGCAGGAATCATGTGGACCAGAGCCAATGAGAATCAATTTTAATACCCCTGGCGCCAGTACCTCAGCCGGGCACGCCCTTGTAGATGAAGAGGCCCGTCCATTGGAAAGGAATCATCCATCCAATTTTATCACACACGAAGATTTGGAACGACTTCTCTGAAATCGAGACAGAGAAAACCCGGTGGACATGCGCCAGCATCAACCTCTGTATCCTCCTGATGTGCAAATAGTTTCTCTTCCGAGGGGATATTCTTCTCCTCAATTCTCCCTTTATGACGGCACTGTTAATGCACGTGAACATATCTCTCGATTTTTGTAATCCTTGGGTGAGCACGAATACAATCATGTCCTCCGCTTGAAAGAATTTTCAAAGTCACTTACTGGAAGAGCGTACACCTGGTACAATAACATTGCACCAAACAGTATATCCAACTGGTGTGAGATTGTTGCAGCTTTCTACAAGAAGTATTTATTTATGTCTGAGAAAATCACATTTTTCATACTTAGGAAGGATGTTCCAATGATAGAATGAACATGCAAATGATTAGTTAAGAGATTCAGAATTCAGGCACTGGATTTTCACGACCCAAACGTGACTGAGCAACAATTGTTGGAATCTTGTATCAATGGCATGGTTCCCATTTACCGTGCCTTATTAGAGAATCTACGCTTCCAGACATTCTATGAACTCCATGAAATCGCTAAGCGGTCGGCCACAACAACACCAACATCGTTAGAAAGAACCATGCCGGCCAAGAGTGAAGACGCTCGCGAAACCCAAAGAAACAGACGCCTCATTGATAGGAGTTGTAAAATACCTAATTTTATATCTATTGTTTATGCTTTCTTTGCCATTTCTCTTGTAAAACATGTATCTTATGTTCAATTTTGAGTGTTTAGGTACTATGGAGTCATTTGGAGCAAAAGAAGGAAACAACATCCATTTGGATCGTAGAGGACGAAAATGTTGATTCACAAGCGAGTTATTTTTGGAGCAGACTAGGTTGCGCAAGGAAGAGATGGAGAATGGACCGTCAGTTTCCCATAACTGACATGCCATGTGTGAGCTGGTTAACCCTTAACCACTAAAGTGGGGTGACGATATCAATTCCTATTTCCTACACAACCCTAAAATTCAGAAAGGAAATTATTTGTCTCATCATTGGTTTTTATTTCTCCTGCTCTGAGATGGCGGCACCGTTAGTAAACAGAGGAAGGGAGATTCAGAGATTGAATTCGAGAATCTCTGTTGGTGGAGGATACAGTGATGGTTTGAGACTGAATTTGTGGATCTGAATCTGAGAAGAATTTGAGGTTGAGAGATGGAAGATCTCGGTAAATGAAGATGGGTTTGTTTCTGGTTCTGAGATTTGTTGTTGAGGGTTTGGTTTGAACAAGAAGGGAAGAGCATCTGAAGCTATTTCTGAATCGGAAAGAAATTGGATTAGAAGATGGGTGAAACTCAATTCGAGTTTGGGGTTGCTGTTGTGATGAAGAAAACAGACGAAAGAAGATTCAGATGGGGTTGGTTTTGATTTTTCCGTTGATTACAGAGAATGGAGATTGATGGGTTTGGCTCAGATCGAGAAGAAGAATGGGGATCGTCAGTTTGTGTGGATGAATTTACTTTATAGTTGGTCTTGAAGTGATGCTGCAAATCTGTGAGAAAATCTGCAGTTGAAGGTGATTCTAGAGTCAGGGTTGCAGTTTGAGTCTGAAGCTGAAAGCACACATTCGGAAGATGGAGAAATTGGATTCATGAGCTGAGATGAATTGAGCAAATGGCAGCAGTGCTGTGTTGCAGTGCAGCTGAACTGGAGAAGCAGTGTTGGTTGATTGATTAAGCTGAGTTGAAGCTCAAGTTGTGGTGTGTGGTTGTAAGCAGGTGTTGCTGCTAATGGATGCAGGACAAAGAAGCTACAAGTGCAGAAGCTACAGGGAATGTGATGTATGCATTAGGAGAAGAAATGGAGAATTGCATCTGCAATGAAGAGTTGGTGTTGATGAATAAGAATCTGGTGCTGTGTGGGTTTGTTAGAAGCTATGAAGACCTAGATGTATGTTAGGTTTTACAGCTGAGGATGATGCTGTTAATATAGTGGTTATGAGAAGAGGTGGAGGATAAATTGGTTGTTGTGCTCAAGCTGGATTACAAGGATTGGCTGTGTGCAGGAATGATGAGGTTGAGCTTAAATGGTTAAAATGGAGTGGCACTGGTGGGTTCATATGGTGATACAAAGTTGTTGGAGGCAGTATGGAAGAGTAATTGGTGGTGGCTTGACTGAGATAGAGTTGCTGTTGTGAAGTGCAAATGAGTTACAAGGTAGTGATGCTGATGCTGCAGTGAGGTTGGAGGATGAAGAAGACATTATGCTGCGATGCTTGTCACTGCTTGATTCTGGTGATGAATGAGCTGAACAGGAGGTGGTTGCAGTCAAGTGTTGATAAGCTGCAGAGTGGAATTGGTAATGAGTTATAGGTGAACTGAAATGTGTAGCTTGAATGGGAGGAGAAGCTCAAATGGTCTGTGTTTGAGGTGATCAAACAATGGATTTGATATGTTGCAGGTCATGGAGGAATGGCTGAGAATAATGGGAGTTGCAGGATGAGTTTTGTAGCTGCAATTGTGATTAGAATGAATAGCTGTGACCGAGGTGGTGAAGCACAATCATTGTGCAACAGCAAGCTCAAGCCTGTGCAATGGCCAGACCAACTTGGCCGAGTCAGATAGCTGAATCGTTATTGACTCGCCTGGACTCAGTGAGTTTGACCGACTTGACTGGTGACCGGTTTGACTTTGCCGGTCAACGGGGATATTTTCCGACTACGTTTCCGGCCAAGTTCCGGCCACTTTACCAGTTTTCCGATGACTATTTTTTGGGACATATTTTCACATGGGTTTTTCTCACTTATGGGCTTGTTGGACCACTTGGACTTTGGGCTTTGAAGAGTTAGTTTTGGAAAGATGAAAAGCTATAAAAGGAGAGTTTCGACTTCTTTTTGATATCACGTATGGAAATTTTCTTGTTTGGTCCTAGGCCCAAATAGTTATTTATTCCTGGGTCCAACCGAAAACTAATATTATTTGTAGGTCCACAAGATGGAAAAGACCTGGCTGCCCCTCCATGATACGTGTGAACGTCTTCTCTCTATTCGAAGTTCGAACCCACTGGTTAGCAAAAACACCTTCTATCTTCGTCTCTCTTCGTTTTTCCTTTCCCTTCTCTATTCTAAGAGAATTCTTGTGATTCAATCAAGGAATCACAAACCAAAAAGCTAGATTCCGATCTTTGAGAAACCAAAACTCTAAACTCTAAACCTAGATTTCGATTTTCCATATTGAATCAAGATTTTTTTTCTAAATCTACGAAGATAGTATTGCTCCTATATAAGAAGAAGATGATTATGAAGAATCACCAACACAAAAAACCAAATAAGCGAGCAAAAAACAAACAAACAAGAAAAGAGTATCAAAATCAGTAGCAGAAAAAGGTATGAATCAGAAGTACATATATGATGTACGGGAAAAACCTAATTTATTTTAACCAATATGATACATCACTGCGTATAAGATGTTTTTTTTTTGGATTTTGACTGTTTAATCAGAGGTACATAACTCAAAATCTGATGAAAATCATCATAAGTGACATGCGTTTAGTGTTTGTGTTTGTAGTTTGTGTTTTATGACATATAAATTTGTGGGTACATAACTCAAAAACTGATTGAATAACAATCAAAGTGACACGCGGTGTGTTTTTATTGTTTTCTGACACATAGATCCACCAGTATATATATACAATACCGAGGTAAAAAATCACTATATTGTTTATATACTCAAAAAAATCAATATGTTGTTTATTATTTTTGGTTGATGAGATAATGATCCACCATTACATATCTCTAGTACTTAAGAAATAAGTCTTTTATGCTTTCATTGGATTTAAGCCCTATGAACATCAAGTACATAACTCACATACTGAATAGTAACCATTATTATGCTTTCACATGTGATTTTGGGTGTTTTAGGCATATGAGTATGCAGTACATAAGGCCAGTACTGATTATGTAACATTGATTATGCTTCTATATAAGATTGTTTGTGTTTCTTGCATGTAGATTTTTCAGTACACATAACTCAAAAACTGTTGAATAACAATCAAAAGTGACATGAGGTGTGTTTTTTTTCTTTCTTCTTTTCTCTGCATACCAATACATATATGTTGTACTGAGGTATAACAATGCTTTTGTACTATAAAATCATTATGTTGGTTTATGAGATAATGATCTTGGGTATGCAGTACATAAGGCCAATACTGATGAATGTGTTTATGTTTCCATATATGATTGTGTTTAAGTAACATTGTTTATGCTTCCATATATGATTGTGTTTCAAACATGATGATTGTGCAGTGCATAAATGCTACACTGAAATAAAATTAACTAAATTTTTGTAGGGAAGGTTGTGCCAAAACCTGGTATGAAGTTGTATAGATCTGGACTCAAAGACTTACATATTTTAGTAGCCAACATGAGATTGAGTGGATATACTTTGAGTGATGCGCAATTACAAAAGATAGACGAAGCATCGTCATTCGCGGACCTCCCTTCAAGCATTGGACGCTTATGGAAGTAAAGCCACATTCTTATGGAAGTAAAGGTGCTCAATACTAGCAGTGTATATTAGTTGTACTATGAAAAAAATACTACAATGTATATTGGTTATAAAAAACACAGTTAAAACTCAAATAAATTTACATCTGAGCATTAATTTATAGTGATCACTCAATATATGTGTGTGATAAATTTCAGTGTATATCTGCTGCACTGCTTTAATTAGTTTAAGTCTATAATTACATGTACTGGTTTAAATTCAGTTAGTATTTGTTCTACTCAAAAAGAATAGAGTATATATTGATTGTACTACAAAAAAGTTTAAATTCAGTATATATTGGTTGTACTGCAAAAAAAAATAAAAATGTATATTGGTTGTACTACAAAAAAAAAGCGTACAATGAAAACTTCAAAATTAGCAATAGATGCAATGAAAAGAAATAAATAAAAAATTACATAAGCTTGAGCAAAAACCAAGGCGTGTTGGTTTATTACATACTATTTCAAGTACTTCACATACAACCAAAAAATCAGTACATCTGATACATACTGAGAAAGTGAGTGCATAATGGATGCACTAAAAGAAAAATAATGACTGAAAACACTTTCATTCACTTTTAACTCAAGGTATGCAAGGCTTTCCTCCATAATTTTCACAAGTTACCCTTATATAGTTCCCAGAACAATGAAATTGCTCTTCCCAAATCCCGGTTTAACTTGTTTAGCAGCATCGATTGTCTTTCATGGACAACAACCAACACCAGAGCATTATTTCATGTAAAATTCAGCTACTAAAGCAAATATAACAGTGCATATATGATATACCCTCAGAAACTAAAAATCTACACTAATTGAAACCGGAAAAAAAAAAAAAAAAACTCAGAATGTTCAGTACATAACTTACATACTGATTAAAAAACCATGCTTATGCTTACATATATGAGTCTATGTGCGTTAAACTCTTGAACCTGTAAATGTGAATTTGCAGAACATAAATGGTATATTCAAAAAGTTCCTAGTGTTTAGATTAGAACTAGACATCTTGAACCTGTAAATGTGACCAAAACCTAACAATATTGACACAACCATGATGAACAACAGATAAAAATGAGTATCAATATGCAGACATGGAGACCAATGAGACATACTTTGGTGGTATTAGAGACCACTACATGTCAGATGCAACTTGGGTTTCTCTATCTCAGCAAGTCATGCTGCAACCAAGATAAAACCTACAATAGTAGTCAATCAACTTTCTACTCTCTAACCCGCACATATAAGAACTAAACCACTTATCATTGGTTTAAATAATCAAGCTAAAAAGATGAAATTATATGCATGCATTAATAAGACTTGTAGTATGCAGATCCTCATGAGTTTTAGTTTTACCATGCACATGTATAAACATATATTCATCCAAACAAAAAATGTGTTATCATAAGAAATCAAATATCATGAGATTATCCTTATTTGAAGAGGACCAAGAAGCAACATCTTCTTCAGAAACTAGTGTAACGTCTTCTCCAGAAACTAAGCATATGCTAGAGGATAATAAACCTGCAAAATATAAAAATACATATATGATATACTCTCAGAAACTAAAAAGCAACACTAATAGAAACCGGAAAAAGACTCAGAATTTTCGGTACATAACTTCCATACTGATTAAAAACCCATGTATATGCTTACATATATGAGTCTACGTATGTTAGACACTATGAATTTGCAGTACATAAATGTTATACTAAAAACAAAACTAGTTAATCTGCAGAACATAAATGGTATACTTAAAAATTTCCTAGTGTTTGGATTAGAACTAAATATCTTGAACCTGTAAATGTGACCAAAACATAACAATATTAACACGACCATGATGAACAACAGATATAAATGAGTATTAGTTCATTCCATCATCATAATACATAAAAAAAATGAAAATACAGTGCACTCATTACGCACTCCATCAAACACACTATACATGCATGAGAATGCAGTAAAAAATGAGAAATACAATACATATTTCAGTATTTCGCATATGTATTGTAATCATGTATCAAAATAGCAGTGGTCCTTGCTAGTGGAAAACCCATCCACAACCTAACCATTCTTCTCCTGCTCCATAATTGGTTCTTTGTCAAATAAGAACCGCCCTTTAGATAAGAAAATCTATATGTTTCTACGTGATAGTTGGGGTTTCAGTAGAGAATACATGATATGTTCCGTCTAAATTTGGTTTATAAAAAACATAGGTACTGTCCATTTGAAAAAATGGTAACAACAAATATGCTCAACAATTCGGTGGAAGGGCATTTAAAATTAATTTCCAATCCCCAACATTTCTAAAGTTTCAATATCAATAGTGGTTTTATTATTTAAGAACCAATGACATTGCTAGTTTCTTATCACTAGAAAACTATATCAACTAACAAAGTTTAACGTATACAATCTTTCATAATCATGCTCAATACATCAAATATGCACTCAATTTATATGGTGACCACTTGCTCAATAAACTTAAACTGTAATGAATAATTGTATAAAATTTAAGGATTCTTTGTACAGTTAGCAAGTCACAAGAGAGATTCTCACCTCTTCAGAGATTATTTTGGACTTCAAGCTTGCCTTTCCTCTGGAGTGATGCTTTTATGTACTGCTTTTATGCACTTGCCTTCACCCACTTGTCAATACATAGTTTATGCACTGCGATTTTATCTGGAGTGCTGCTTTTAAGTTATGATTGTTCAGCAGTGCAACGTATATATACTGTGATTTTTCTGCAGTGCATCGTATATACAATATGATTTATCTGCAACAAAACATAGGACCCCTGTCGGAAAATTAGCTGATTTTGATTCCAGGACAAAATCGCTTAAAAACCACATTTCAGTGATTCTATATGAACTATATAATACGCTTACCCACTGCATAAGCTGATCAAAGAAATTATACACATCATTTACAAAAAACAACGAACAAACAAATAATAATCGAGAGAGTATTATTTCAGTAACGCATATATGTACCTATGGATCAAACAACAAGTGGTAAAACTAAGAAATAAAACAGAATCAAAAGCAGTTTGTATCAGTATGACACATATGTACTGCTAATTCATGAACTAAAAAACAACCATATGTAATGAATCTATCAAAAAAACGGAATCGAGATAGTCTTATTTCAGTATCGAAGATATGTACTTATGGATCGAACAACAACAAGTGATAAGATAAAACTAAAAATAAAACAGAATCAAAAGCAATTTGTATCAGTATGCAACATATGTACTGCTGGATAATACCCCTGAAACAACAAACAAGCACGAATTCGATAAAATAAAGAAGCGAAAACAACAAGATAATCAAAGCGATAGTTCAAATATGTTAAAAACACCATAATCTAACCAAAAAATTGAGTAATTACGATCAAGATTCATAAAAAACAAACCAAAACAAAAATAAACCTAAAACTAAGATTTATGTGTACTACCATCAATAAATAAAAACTAAGATCTATAATGATCTCCAACAACAGATTGAGATGAATTGAATAATCAACCTAAGAATAAAATATACACCACATACCTTGACTGATTCTTTGTTGATTATCTTGATCTGTAGGTAGCAACAACTTCATGTACGTATCTCAATTGAATGTCTCCATTACGGTGAAAATCAAGATCTAAATAGCTTAAAATAAAATAAAACAACATTAAAACTAACTAAATCTCGGTTAATCAAACAAAATCGAAATAATTCTCGCATTCGGCGATGAAAACCTAAGAAAAAAATTCTCTTCTAGCAGCTCTCCCGGTTTGGATATGAGAAATTAAAATGAAAACAAAAAAGTGAAATGAAATTTAGTTACCATACTTTTATATACATAAGGGTGTTTTGGGAATTTTAAAAATGCGTGTAGTATATCCCACACGTGTGCAGGACCTGGGCTTAAAAATTTGGTCCATTTTCATGTTTTCTTTTAATTATGGACCTCTGATTCGTGGGCTTTAATGGATGGACCTTCCACTAACTAAGAACACTATAATGGTACCTATTGGTAATTCCTAGATCACGTATTTCTACTTGGAGTTTTGGAGGAGAGCGGTGATTCTACTAGGGTGTGCTTTTTGTTTATTTTTCATTTCACTATTTTATGAAAATGATTATGATGAACTCCATTATTATAAGTAACTAAACACAATTATTGGTTATGGGATAAAAGTGATTTCTCAAGCATGATATTTAAATAAATTGATTAGTTTTGTCTCAACTTTATTGTTTATGATTCATTGTTAATATTGTTGCATGATTTGAGTGCTAGTTTGATTGAGTCCGGAATCAATTAGTTTGGTCTTCATTTCTATTGCTAGATTAGGTTTTATTATACGAAAAAGTGATAAATTCCTGATTACAAGTAGCATAAATGTGAGTAGTGCTTGTAGTGATATATCCTACTAGTCACATATGAATCATAACCTTAGTTAAATCGAACTAGTGCTTTTACACGTTCGGTTGCTTTGATTAGTATTATTCCATAAAACTTATTGCTCTTAGGGAGTTAAATTTAATTGTGCTTTTACACTTTAGGTTGCTTTCTAGGTAGAATTCACATATGCATCTTTTAATGTGGTTGTGATGAAATCAGGGAATTAGCGGGATATTCTTGCGATCAAGGTATCCTAGGACTTTTAATAAATGAGAGATTAAAATATCAATTCTAGTCATTGATGAAAATACATGTTTGTGAATGATACTATCTCATGATCAATATATCCTCCTTATTGATTATTCCATTTATTTCATTTGCTTTCAATTCATTTTTATTGCTTTGATAAAATCAAAACCCCCCCTTGGTTACTAAGAAACTGAAATTGTTTAACAACAAAAGCCTCTCTGTGGGAACAAACTCTTTTTTATCACATACTATATTTACATCTAGTTGAAGTGAGAAAGTGAAATTATTTTTGACGCATACGAATGCGATCACTCATCAACGAGCAATATAACACTGGCCCCTCTGTAAGCGTGATGGGTGAAGGAGGAAAAAGTAAAGATCCAGCAGCAGAACAGCCACCCAAACGTGCAGCACCAGCACATCAGGCGGCTCCACCTCGAAAGGTCGCGACTAAAGATCCTGTGCAACACCAAGAAGCCGGAGAAGATGCCCTGGATTTCCCATTCCCAATCGAGGAGGTAATTGAGATCTCGGAAGCATGGATTCAAGATGATGCCATCAAGCTACCTCCTATTAGGCTCCCGCCAACTGAAGAGGAAATGGAAAATCCCAAGTATTGTCGTTACCACATGTTCGTCCATCACCCGACCAACGAATGCAATAGATTGAAACGCATCTTCAAGGAAAAGTATAAGCGGGAGAACTTCAACTGGGAAATGAGGGATTTCACAGAGATACTCTTCCAGTCAGGAGTTGTATGCTTTCTGGGTACCCCGTTCACAAAACTGTGCAGACCATGATGCAGCGTGTATGCGATATCCTCTATTTCTCCAAGGTGCAGCGTCAAGACATATTTGCAGCCCTCAATCGCGTTGTGCCGGGAAAACACTTTTCTCTGTCTAAGAAGCCATTCCTAAATCCCGATCTCTATCGGGAAACACTATTGGAAAGTGCAACTGGGGACTGCTGACCACTGCTCACCTGAAGGATGCCGAGTTCGATAGCACACTAATCGATGCGGCCTCCGACTTTAACATTGTTAATTTCGAGACTTTGAGATCTGTGGGGATTTAAAAGCAAGAGGCTACTCATTCCCCACTTGTGGTCAAAAAACCAAAAGGAGAAGCAATGAGCATACGACTACATCAATCTCGAAATCAAGGTGAGAGATGCTTTAACACACGGAAAATTCCACATTGTCAAACAATGCCCAAATTATGACATGATTCTGGGGCGCTCGTGGGTGCATAACAATAAAGCAAAATTAGAAGTATGTCCTATGCCGGTGTCCGTACCTGAAATAATTTCCAACAAGCCGTCCGACCCTGAGGACTATATGTTGACGTATCTACAACTTGCCAATGTAACCCATCTGCCTGGAGAAAGCCCATCGACATACATACGCAGATTTCGGACACAAGTAAGTCTCATTGAACAACCCTTTCTGCAACCAGTCACTTTTTCCTCCTGCCCATGCCTGGGGACTAGATCCAATTATCAACCCGGGCGTCATTGGAAGGTGTGAATGGGATTCCGTCCCCTTCAAATTTTTCATCAAAAGTTTGGAAGTTGTCTTAGTAAACAATAATGGATCCAAAAATCAAATAGCAGCGCAATATCAAAACCCATTCCAAGTTAGAGACATGGTAGTGAAAGTTGCCGCTCAGCCTCCTTCGTCCGACTCCACAGACGAACCATACCTAGTAGCAGAAGTTATTTTGGGAGGCTACTGCAAGCTCATCAACACAGACAAGTTAGAAGGCATAGTAATACATGCCTGGTGGCTCAAACCCTTCAAAGTCTAAAAAGTCACGCCAGCTCTTGCCTCAGAATTCTTCTTAGTATTTCCTCCAGCAATTTTCCTTTTCATGTAATATTTGTAATTCCTCCAAAATGATTGCACTGCTTGCATTCATAATTAGGGTTTCGATTTTAATTAAAAGTATATTTCTTTCAAAAATAAGTTTTCATGAATCTCAAAGGGAAAAGCACCAAGTAAATCCAAACCCTCACAAAGCCATTACCCATTAATTCGAAACCATAAAAAATCAAACCCTACAAGAAATATCTTATTCAAAAAGTACTAAAGAGGGGAATATGCAAGGAAGAAGATCAGCAAGTGGCGGCATGAACACCTTCCTTAAAGAACATTTGGCTTCAACTTTCGTCTGACGAGGTTTCTCTACTTCTCACGGCGTGTTTCCCAGCTTGTGGCAGCTCACACTTCTACATACCCAGGCGGCATGCCACAGACATCCTATGTAATATGCAAGGGAAAATCCGATAAAAGATTGGTCAAATCCTTAACTATTACTACTTTTTCCCCCGTTTTGGGTTACGGTTGCCAACGACATGCGGAGGCGTTATTGTGGAAGTAGCCAAACAGGGTGTGACACGCCAGCTAGCATTATTGCTGCACTATTTATGTGTTTTAACTTTCCGTCTGCTGAATCGCTCTGGAAGAATGAAATAACTTTTTTTTTCGCAAAAAGGGGATTTGGAATTCTTTTGGAGATTTTATTCATTCATCCGATTAAAGATATGAAATTATCAAAGCAGCATGAATGAAAGAATATTACTCGGTGAAGCATGGCTCCAGTCACATGAAGAAAAAAAAACTAAAGTATCAAAAACATCTACAAGCTACGAAAAGATTGTTTTTCTACGAAAGGAAATAATGAAATGGGAAAACCAGTTGTCAAATATCAACGCCAAGGTCAGCGGTGCCTCCAGCACCCTCTCCAATAGCAGGCATCCACTCCAGAAGCCGTTTCAGTAGCAGCTTCAGCATCCTCTCCAAGAGTCGTTTTAGCAGCATCTTTGGCAGAAGCTGTTCCAGTTTCCTTCTCGTGGTCCGCACCGACATCTTTCTCAGAAAATGCTCCAACAGCCTCTTGAGGATACACTGGTTCGTCCACATCAGAGTCAAGGATTACGATGTCGTTATGAACAGGATAATCAAACTTATTCTCGCCCGGAGGCTTCTTATACTCAACCCTTCGTCATTTCAGTCGAGTAGCGAACCTTTCAGCTCTGGCACTTGGTTGCTGAGACGCCTCATCGCGGTGTGACGCCTTATCACACTGGGACGCTTCATCATGTCTCCATTTCTCCTCCATGTCAACCGAAGCCATGAAAGCTTGAACACGCCCTAGAAAAATGCGCAGATGAGTGAGAGGCATACCATGTATGATCCGGCCAGCCTCACGGAACCGAGGATCGATTTTGTTTAATACCTCCTCAGACGCAGAAAACCTGGGTTTGTCAACTTCAAAGCTTTTCTCCGATTAATTGGAAGAGTGATCATCACCAAAAGTTCCCATCATATGTTGCAGAAAGGCATTATGTCTGTATCAACAACCTACGTGATGAAATAAGACAAAAGAAAAGCTGCAAGAAGATATGAAACAATACCTGAAAAGAAGATGAACGCAATTCTATGATGATCGATATGAAAAGAAAGGCTCAGAGTGGTCTTTTATATTACGCAGATATAAAGAGAAACCTGAAAAAGAGAAACTCTTTCGCCTGCCGTATATGAAGGCTCGAGATATGGGATATCAACTGGATTAAATACTTATCTATCTGGGATAATTGGCTCACCTGGGTTGCAGACGGAAGGAAGCCTGCTGCTACAGAAGCAAAGAAAACGGAACAAGAGTAGAAGATAGGGTAATCCCTTTTGAATGCACGGCAACTTGAGAGTTTGGGTAGGAAAAGGAATCCGTTTTGGATTCAGCCACGCCCAAATCAGCGCCAACATGACACAAAGCTCCGTGACCAAACTAGCGCAAATACTCTGTGGAGAAAGTTGCAACGCCAAACACTAGCACCCTATAGCCGAGCCGGAAGTACGCCAATGCTCCAAGCCGCCAGCGCAAAGATCATGGGATACTCGTGCCTCTTGCCAAGGTCAGTAGAATTTTTCTGTCGAACTCTTCATGTATTGCCTTTTTCGATTTATTATCCTTGACTTTCACCATCTAATGCTTACCCCACAATAATGCCACTGTTACGTACTAAGTAGGGGACTTAATGTTGATGGTGGTTTTTAGTTCGGGGATAAATTTGTGAAACCTTGCATTTAATGTGCCGCCACTCTGCAAAGAAACGGAGCCATGTAAAAGTGATGAGTGTTCAACCTCGCCACTGGCACATTTATTGAGCAACTCAATATTTCCCCATGGAATTTAAACAGAATGGTGCATGTAGCAACAATCCCAAATATTCTATAAATTTCGGCACCATGCCTGTAACACCCCGTATTTTTTAACATGGCGCATCCTTTAGCATGCGCCATGACCCGAGATGAAGCTTCATCCAAAGCTTCCGTAGAGTAGAAAAAGGAACACTGGACCTTGGCGAATGCATTGGCAATGTTCAGCCAACATGGATGGAGATTGGGTTGGCAGCGGACAACCAACATGGCTGGACATCGGGTTGGCAGCGGACAACCAACATGGCTGGACATCGGGTTGGCAGCGGACAGCCAACACAACCAACATGGCTGCATATCGGGTTGGCAGTGGACATCCAACATGGATGGACATCGGGTCGGCAGCGGACAACGAACATGGCTAAACGTCGGGTTGGCAGTAGACAGCCAACACAGCCAACATGGATGCACATCGGGTTGGCAGTGGACATCCAACATGGCTGAACATATGAGTTGGCATTGGCAGTGGACAACTATTACGGTGCTGCAAGTGACGCATAATGATGACGCATTATAGAGTTGCAGGTCAAGTCAGTATAGCCATAATGGAGCGTCACGGAGCCACAATAGCGGTATACGGTATAGACTGTCAAGTGCCAAGAATGGCATAATCTCGCAGGGCCAATGAAGTGCAAGTGCAACACTTCATTGTAAAGACATTTGTCTAAGGAATGAATCTATTGACCGACACAATGGAGCTTCATTTAGGAAAGGCAATGATGTAGTTTTTAAAGTGGTAGTAAAGTTCGTTCAACTCGGACTTGATAAGATTGGGTTCTAGACTTAAAATAAAAATAGAAAATATATATACAAAAGGTTTGACACAATGTCGAGAGAGACTGAGACTCAGGATTCCACCAAATTCCATTCATGTGATTCAAATAATAATTCCAATCAATTATAGATCAAATATTAAAAATATGGACTCTTATTCTTTGCCAAAAAGTAGATTTTTGAAAAGCAATGATTTTAAATCAAAAGCATGATGTATTAAAAATACATAGACCAAGCATACACCATCAAACGAAATCATACCCATTCAATAAAAATCATAAATCGATTAAAAATCAATGCAAATAGTCATAAAAGAATTACTAGAATTACCACATGCGTGAAATAGGGCTTCCTCCATCATCCCAGTGTTTGGGTTTAGCTCCTCATATTAATCAATTGCTCAAAATACATGTTTATAGCCCAAAAGTTAATTAAAAGATGAAATAATGCTAAAGCAGTGAGTTTAAGACTGCCAGAAAGGGTCACAGTAGAACGATAAATTAAAAGTGCTGCTACGCTGTTGTTTTAAGACCGTCAGCCGCTGGTCGTTGTCACTGTTGAAGAACGACTTTCAGTGAGGGTCTGTTCTTCGTGTTCTTCAGCAGCAGCAGCAGCAGAAAAATATTTTGATCAAACTCTGATTTCTTCTTCTATGGCTCTCCTAAGGTTCCCAAACTTTCGACACCTCTTCTATATGACCCAACCAATCTATTTATATCAAAAGACCGATTAAATCTCTCCAGAATCTTCCAAAATCTCTTCCTTTCTCTTCACGACAAAGTTGCGGCAATTTCGTGTTTTAGAGTTTCTACGCATTTCTGAGCTTTCCTTTTGATTCTAAACTCTTCCTCAGATATATATGAATCTCTGGGAAGGTTTATAGCTCTTTAGTCTCTCTAGAATTTCCTAAAACAAGTCACACACGTGACTTTCCATATTTTGCTGTTGAGGTAAAAACCCGTCGATTGAGCCCAAGTTAATCGTTTCCAACACCCATATTAGATTCCTAGACCCATAAGGAGTCTATCCTATGAAAATCAGAGGTTTAGTGGACCTCAAACTCCTCCAAATCACGCACAACAAATCTTCCAGAGTTGTTTCTCTTTTCCCGCCAATTTCAAAATTCAAAAGGTGAAGGTGACCTCCCCCTAGTAATTAGGTTACCCCTTATCCAGGGTGCTGGGGGTCCGCATACCACTTTCCCTTGGGTGCCTTTAGTAATTTTTCTGGGATGTTTTCAACACTCTTTCGGGGTTCCTCCGGGGTATTTCTGGGGTGTCTCTGGCATACTTCTGGGGTGCTTCTGGTACGTTATCTACGGAGGTTCAAATGCCACATTTTGAGCCAATTTCGCCGCAAAAGCTTATTTCACCAAAAACACCTACAAAGACATAAAATAACCAAATAAGTACAAAATCGAGCACTAACAATATATACAATTGGGACAAGTTAGACACATAAATGCGTCTATCAGGCAAGAATGGCCAAAGTGGCAAGATGCGGCATGTGATGTTGGCATTAAGGCATATCCATGGAATCGAGTTGGCCCAAACTCAAGGATGATGCAAGAGTGAAAAATAGACCAAGAGTTGGTCTATGGCATTAGTTCAAGTCTGGCCAAAACTTAAACAATGCAAACAAGTTGGTAATGCAAGAGTTGCATTGCTATTGTCAAGCTAATTGGCGAAGTGAAGCATATATGACGCATGAGTAACTAGAGTAAGCTTAAAGAGTTGGCCTTGATGATTGAAGCACAGGGATTGTCCGTGCATTAGCTTAAAGTGATAAGCATGCATGGCCAAGATGGCTGAGCTTTGGAGCGAGGCAGAATTCAGTAAAGCACAACAGTTGTGCAATACAGTTCAAGTGACGGTTACAAGTTGGTTACGGGCTTCACAAGCATGCCAATGACGCGAGACGAATTAGGATGGTTATAAAGTGAGTTTATAACCATGTGGAGGGTTCATAACCATCAAGAAGAGGTGTGGCACCAGTTGGCGTGACAACACAAAAGGTGGCAGTTATGGAAACCACTTTTGGGACACATGGCTGTTCCATGCAGGTGCAAGCGGTTGTACACAGTTTTGGCCTGATCCTAACATGTATAAATATCTTAGGAATCAATAATGTTAGTGTTGTTCGATTGAGATAAGAACCACTAATATAGAGAGAGTTTTAGGCATTCACCAAGAGGGTGAATGGCCTGTTTTGGTCCATGAGTTGGACGAGTTTTGTAATCTTCCTTTAGTGCAATAAAATGAGTTTGTTGCAGTATTATTTGTGTTCATTGTGTTTCTGATCTTGTGTGAGAAGTGATGAAGTGCATGGCAGAAACTCTTATGCTTATGGGGGCATGAAGAGTTAGAGAGAAAGAAGAAAAGACTTCTGTTGTGCAAAGCCTTTAAAGTGAAGGCAGATGCATACTTTGATGCAAGTATGCAAGGCTGAGTACTTGTGGGTGATGTTAAGTCACTAAACCACATAGTATTTCCGGTCATGTCCCATGAAAATTTTAGGCGATTAAATGGGCGTGTGACAACAGGTATTTAGGGGACACAGTTGCTGATTTTTCTCTCTTTTACTCAAGTTAACGTCATTTGTTTGTCGAATTCAGTGAAGAATTGTTTGGGTTTCACTAGTACGGAGACTATAAGAAGTTGGTCTTGTGTGGAAAGATCAATTGGAATAAACTTTGAAGCTTGATATAGCAGCATGCCATGAAAGTTTATGACAAAGGTGTCAAAATTCCATCCCAAAGTGTTAGACGAACATGCAAGAATCATTGAAAACCGGGTTTTCAAGTGATTGCATGACAAAACTATGGAGTATTCTGACTTTTATGGTGTAAGTCAGGTGTTAAAGTCCATGTTTCTCACAAGTATGCAAAGATTAAGCATTTGGAATGCATATCTTTGTGCTATTATCAGTAGCGAGTACATTACAAGTAGTAATAGGAATTTTGCGAAAATTCCTGAATTCAAAGATTTTGTTGGCCTTTGCAGTGGAAAAGTAGATGAAGAACCTATCTATGAGATAGATTGAATGTGTTTTCATCATAGCCAGTTGGATGGACGATTAATGTTATCTCTCTTGAATGCATGTACCTTGGTGGTAATGCAAAGTCTGGTTGCAAACCAGCATTTTTGTGGCAATTGTGATGCCATAAAAGAACAATTGGAGGGCCAATTCTTATCTAGCATAAATCTTATTGAAAGGCTGAAGAAATAAGCGCAAGTTAGGGGAAAACCAATACACCACGGTCTTGCGTTTGCAAAGAGTTCTTCGTTGATGCTAGATGCGCACAAGGAGTGTGTTTGCACCTGGTTTATGAGTGGGATCAATATGCTTGAACAAGGGTGTTCAAAGACCTGCATTTGATCATATAACCACAAGCAGGTGTTCTTGTCAACTAAAAATCAGTATTGCTACAAAGCTGATTTTGGAGAAGGAGAAAGACAAGAGTTGCCAGTTATGCATGGGAAGTAAAAATGGGTTCCAAGTTTGAAGAAGAATGCGGCGTTCTTGCTTCATGGAATGTAGGCAGTGGCGCCTTGTTTGTAACTGTCCAAAGTGTTTATCCGTGGAAGTCATCGAGTGATATGACTTTGCTGAGCTCTATGGTGATGCTCAGAATCACCAAGTTAAGTCCGTTCCAGTTGTGCAAAGGTGCACAAGTTTGTGTCAAGATTTGAGTGCTAATTGGCATAACATGTACGTAGCAGTAGCATGCGCCAAATGAGATTTGGGCATGGGCCGGATTGATGATGCGGTTGGAGATGCAAGTTAGGCGAATCATAGATGCATGGAAAAGAAGGACAAAGTAGTGGTGATGCAAAAGATGGCATGTGGCCATTATTGAAGAAATCTTCATGAAAGCTAAAACAATGTAATAACATCAGTTTGAAAGCATTGAACTAAGTGTCAATTATATTGTGCTTCGTTACGGGAGTTTCATAAGAACGTTGATAGTTGGAAGAGTGCATGTGGCAAAGTGAGTTGCTACATTGGGGACATTAGGTGTTGTCTCGCTTCCTCTGTTGCTTAGAAGCAAAGATGAAGTCAGTATTACAAGGGTTGTTAGGTCTTACAAGTTGCAATCAGTTGGCGCAAGTATTTGCTCAAGTTTGAGTATACTTTCAGTTGGGTCGAGTGGACCTTGGTGTTGGAATGAAGTCTCTCTATGTAAGGTAGTAGTGAATGAGGGTATTTGAGATGAAAGCCTTGCCTCTTTCATTCAAAGTAAAGATAGTCCACGTGGAAGATGCTACATAGCATATTAAGCCAAAATATGCAATAGAAGACGGTGAAAGTGAAAAGAAGCAAATATGGGAGTTGGTGGCATAGTCGAGTTTGATGTTGGGAGTTATGTGGAAGTGCGAAGGCATTTTGTGATGGACCGGAAAATTATGCCTTTGGCGCGTTTCCACGCATGCCATAATCTCCCCGATGCACCATGATGAAGCTACGATCCGGGCCTCAAATCTAGGCAAATGCACGTTCAATTTCCCTTGCAAGCATGCTCATGGAGCATGATTCATCTAACTTAGCTTCCACACCGTTTCAAAACTTACCCTTTGTCCGCTAAAGGGTTTAAGGCTATAAGGCCAATGTTGATGCATATTGCGTTCATCACTGGCTTTGCCTCAACGCAGGGAATTCATCACTGAATTTTCTTTCTAGCTGATCAACCGTCATATCGTCGAGTCTTGTCCAGGCATAAGCCTTGGACTTTGGCGTAGGCCGCACCAATCCCTTTCCATTCCCTACGTTACCTAACTTACCAAATCTTTATGACTTGATAGGAAGTATGAGCATCCACTTTCTGGCATGCAACTAGCCTCATAAAGTCTGGCCACAATCATCTCTTGCGTCGAGCTACCGAGCTTAGATGATATGAGGGGCCAACGTGCTGGACCGGCAATGCTGCAACTCATTGCGGCGGCCTACGTACCCTTCCCTACTCTAAAGGGATCAAGCACAGTCTGTAGTTCATCCACGAAGGGACAGAAGTTTAACCAACTCGTTTGCAATGTCGTAGCCTAGCAAAAATGGTAATAGCCTGGTCCGTAGGCCATTCCGTCAAGATGCACAATTTGTATGCATCATCGGGTCAGTGACATGACATGGTGATGCCAAAGTATAAAATGCCCTCTTCGCAAGGCTACACATCTATAAATGAGCCTTAGGCATCATTTATACTCTTCTGGCTAAGCTATGAAGCTTACTTGGTGCATAGTCCGCATATGCACCTGCAACCAAGTACCCCTCCCTATATATGTCTTAATGGAATTTCTACAAGTATGTTTAGGGGACCAAAATGACATGCCTACTTCACTGTACTTCGCAATGATTGCGCTCAATGATTGCGCACAATGATTGAGCAACACTCCTTTGGCCTTCCCTCTCTGGCTGATGCACAATGATTGTGCTCTACTCGTTCTTCCAGCCCTCTATGTCCTGATGCACAATGATATTGGCTCTAGGCCAATAACTTTCGTAATGCGCAATAATTACGCTGCAAGCTCAAGGACACCTACCCAACTGGCCTAATGCATCATGATGATGCAACATTGACCCTTGGACAAATGCCAAACATAATGCGCCATTTTGGCGCGACATTTGCCTTAAGACAATATACCGCGAACCACGCAACAGAAGCTTTAGATGAAGCTTCATCTCAGGCCATGGCGCATCTTTTAGCATGCGCCATGCTAAAAACACTGGGTGTTACACATTTGGCAGCGAATGCATGGAGTAACGTATCAAGAATGAAGATGTAAGTCCATCAAGTATATGAGTTAAGAGTAACTCATTGTTTGGAAGAACATGATGTTGTTTTTCCGTCACATTAAAGCGTAGCAGTTTGAAAGAGCAAGTGATGCTTAAATTGATGGTTTCAAAGGCGTTTGAAGAGGATGCCTGGCCCAAAGAGGCATTGTGATGTCACGGGTATCCTAATTTATGACTATACAAAAGTCATGCATTTCAATCAAGGTGTTGCGACAATGCAAGAAAAGAACAGCAAGGTGCAGGTTCTTTGGCATTTGAATGATGCAAAACCAAGAAGGTGAAGATTACAATATGATTTGGAGGCCAAATCTAGTGAAAGTGCTGATGTTGGCAAAGTGCATCAAAGGTTATAGATTGTGGCGCATACCAAGAGTGGTATTGAGTCATAGAATGCATACCTTAAGGCATGGCATGTTTGGCGTAGGCACATATGGTTGAAGAATGAGGCCAAGTCTTGTATAAGTCCTGTTACGTTGCGTGGTGCAACTAAAGTCGGAAAATGAAGGCATAAGACAATGACAATGATCAGTGTGATCAATTAGGAATAATCATTGCTTGCGTACACTTAGGCGCAAATGATTCATGCGAAGTTCATCCACAATTCAAGGAATTGGCAAGAAGAATTTCCAAGTTGCATTTGGGTGTTGATATGCGATTGTAGTTGAAGTTGGAGCATAGGCCAACATGACAACAACAGTAAAAGACAATAGGATCAATGTCAAGGCAGTAAGATAAGTGATGGCATTTGGTACTAGGCATAAAAGTTTTAGGAAGAATGAGGGACAAACAAGTTTGTTGAATTCTGAGAGTGGCTCAGAAGTGTACAAGGACGGAGAACAAGTATATTGAGTATACTTGGTTGCGTTCAACGAGGACATTGAATGGATTAGGTGGGGGAGGTATATTACAGTGCTGCAAGTGACGCATAATGATGACGCGTTACAGAGTTTCAGGCCAAGTCAGTGTAGCCGTAATCACGCATCACGGAGCCATAATAGCGATATACGGTATAGACTGTCAAGTGCCAAGAATGGCATAATCTCGCAGGGCCAATGAATTGCAAGTGTAGCACTTCATTGCAAATATATTTGGCTAAGGAATGAAGCTATTGACCGACACAATGGAGATTCATTGAGGAAAGGCAAGACATGGCCAAAGTGGCAAGATGCGACACGTGATGTTGGCATTAAGGCATATCCATGGAATTGAGTTGGCCCAAACTCAAGGATGATGCAAGAGTGAAGAATAGGCCAAGAGTTGGTCTATGGCATTAGTTCAAGGCTGGCCAAAGCTTGAACAATGCAAACAAGTTGGTAATGCAAGAGTTGCATTGCTATTATCAAGCTAATTGGCGAAGTGAAGCATATATGACGCATGAGTAATTAGACTGATCTTAAGGAGTTGGCCTCGATGATTGAAGTACAAGGATTGTACGTGCATTAGCTTAGAGCGATAAGCATGCAGGGCCAAGATGGCTGAGATTTGGAGCGAGGGAGAATTTAGTAAAGCACAATAGTGGTGAAATACGGTTCAAGTGACGGTTACAAGTTGGTTACGGGCTTCACAAGCATGCCAATGACGCGAGACGAATTAGGATGGTTATAAAATGAGTTTATAACCATGTGGAAGGTTCATAACCACCAAGAACAGGTATGGAACTAGTTGGCGTGACAACACAAAAGGTGGCAGTTAGTTGGCGGTTATGGAAACCACTTTTGGGACACATAGCTGTTCCATGCAGGTGCAAGCGGTTGTACCGAGTTTTGGCCTGATCCTAGCATGTATAAATAGCTTAGGAATCAATAATATTAGTGTTGTTCGATTGAGAGAAGAACCACTAATGTAGAGAGAGTTTTAGGCATTCACCAAAAGGGTGAATGGCCTGTTTTGGTCCATGAGTTGGACGAGTTTTGTAATCTTCCTTCAGTGCAATAAAATGGGTTTGTTGCAGTATTCTTTGTGTTCATTGTGTTGCTGATCTTGTGTGAGAAGTGTTGAAGTGCATGGCAGAACCTCTTATGCTTATGGGGGCATGAAGAGTTAGAGAGAAAGAAGAAAAGACTTCCGTTGTGCAAAGCCTTTAAAGTGAAGGCAGATGCATACTTTGATGCAAGTATGCAAGGCTGAGTACTTGTGGGTGATGTTGAGTCACTGAACCACAGAGTATTGCCGGTCATGTCCCATGAAAATTTTAGGCGATTAAATGGGTGCGTGACGACAACCATCTTGGCCGCTTATTCGGAAACATATGGCAACGGCCATGAATATTAAAATGAGGAGTTGATGAATGATTTTTGGTCCCCCAATTCAAGTTGTAAAAATGTCAAGTTAAAATATATAAGGAGGGGTACTTGGTTGAAGGCATATACGGACCATGCACCAAGTGAGATAGCCTTAAAGATGTACATCCATCACGGCTGGACATTGGAGTGGTCTATGGGACAAATACGGAAGTACAACCATCACGGCCCTTCACAGGACATGGCTCAGTAAATGTTCAGCCGTCATGGCCTGACATTGAAACTGTCATGTGATCCAGAAATGAATGTACAACCATTACGGCCATACATCGCAGTTGGCCAGAATGGTAAGGTGCAGCTATCATGGCCTGGGGAGTTGATGAATGATTTTTGCTCCCCCAATTTGAGTTGTAAAAATGTCAAATTAACATATATAGGGAGGGGTAGTTGTTCGATGGTGCATATGAGGACTACGCACCAAGTAAGCTTCATATCTTAGCCGGAAGAGTATAAATGATGCTTAGGCCTCATATATAGATGTGTAGCCTTACCGATGGAGTGTTTTAAGCATGGGCATCACTATGCCATGCCACAACCAAGTGTTCATCATTTGGATGCATTTTGACGGAACAACCTATACGGAATAGGACATTACTATTATAGCTTGGCCACGGCCATGCAAACGAGTTGGCTTAAGTTTCTGTCCCTTGGAATGAACTACGGTCTGTGCTTGATTCCTTTAGAGTAGGGAAGGGTACGTAGGCAGCCGCAATGAGTTGCATGCAGCATTGTCGGTCCAACACTTTGTCGCTCATATCATCTAATTGGGAGATGATTGCGACATTCTGGCTTCTCATATCATCTGGCTCGGTAACTC
Organism: Papaver somniferum; assembly: GCF_003573695.1. Taxonomy (NCBI): domain Eukaryota; kingdom Viridiplantae; phylum Streptophyta; class Magnoliopsida; order Ranunculales; family Papaveraceae; genus Papaver; species Papaver somniferum. Next base: position 221,443,440 of record NC_039360.1, read on the forward strand.
GATGCAAGAGATGATTGTGGCCAAACTTTATGAGGCTAGTTGCATTCAATTCCTTGGATGCTCATACTTCCTATCAAGGCGTTCGACATAGGCTAAAAACCCGAGTGTCGTAATTTAGCTCAAGAGGAGTCAATTTTGATGGGAAACGGTCCAAATATCAAGAAATGTTGATTCCTTAGATCCACATGGTCACCAGAATTTAGCAAAATTCCATCGTTTAGGGCCTCAAAAGGCCATTTTTGCCGTTTTAGGAAGGTTTTTGTTTTCTTACTAAACCCTTCACGGAACAAGGGTAAGTTGGAAAGGTGTGGAAGCTAAGTTAGCTGCATTATGCTCCACGAGCATGCCTGCGAGGGCAAATGGACGTGCATTTGCCTAGCTTTGATGCCCGGATCGCAGCTTCATCATGGCGCATCGGGGAAGTTAAGGCCTGCGGGGCAACGCGCCAAAGGCGTACTTTTCCGGTCTGCCACAATGCCCATGTTATTCAATTAATATAAGTTTCTTTGAATACTTTTTGTGTTATGTTCCCCGTCCGAACCCTTAATATTGATATGGCATGACAATTTGTGTTCACTCGCAACAGAGTAGCACGAATTTCCAAGTATCGAGGTTAAGGTCCTTGAATAAAAGTACTCAATCAGAAAGCATACTTCTCTCTGGCAATAAACTTAAAGAACTATGTGTCAACACATAGAATTCAATTAATTTTGTGATAATTCACAAGATTCAAATATTACCCTGATTAATTTGCAAAATTAGGGTTTTTGCGCCTTGTGCAATATGTTAGACCCGGTTGGTCAAAATCAAGCTTAGGCGAACTAAGCAATTAATCTGCCATGGATTAGTAGGTGCAAAATCCTACCAAAAATCAGAGAACAAGGAATAAAAAGATCCGCGGAATAGGAGCAGCAACAAAGGGAGGTGTGGCCATGCCTTAGGCCAGCCGGCGCCATTTGCAATTGGACACGCCCCATGTTTCCCGACCGTCTTTATTTCCCCGTCGACCAATCAGGTCGCCTTAAACCCGCCACACGTTGGCTGGGCCCATACTTGACGGCATTGTCTCCCATAGACCAATCAGGTCGCTTTAAATCCGCCACACGCATACTAGAAGTGTGGACACGCCCATGCTTGGCCGGCCTCTCTTATATTAACCAATCAGGTTGCTCCAAACTTGCCACAGTGTTAAAAGAGGCAAACTGCAGCAAACGGTCACAAAGACATTGGCTTTCCAAAAACCGCGCCAACATGCCAAACGTGCCATGTTGCGCCAATGAGATGAACGACATGCCACTCCGCTGCGCCAAACGTGCCACTTTGTGGCAGCATGCCAAAACATGCCAACGTGCCGTAAATAGCGCGCCTACGTGCTAACACTCCTCCTGTTCGTGGCCAACGCCATGATGTGCTTATATTAGGGTTTTCTAGTCAGAAGCACGATTTTGCTTTAGGTACATTAACCAAAACCCTAATTTCCAATTGTGGCCCAAATTACGTCACTTTGGTCCCCACAACATGCCACGAGCCATGTGGGACCCAAGAAACCCTAGGAATGGCGCCATACCACATCCACTCATAGAAACCATTGGTCATGTGGCCGTTTCCACATTATGGCCTTACTATTGTTCCTTTGGCGTGACTATGGCGCCGTTTGCACAAAAAGCATCACCATGCCGCGGCCCATGCCACACGCACTAATTAGGGTTTCGACATGCCAAACCATAATTTAAGCGAAGTTGCTACGACAACCAAGCCTAATCATGCTACCCGGAGCATTGGGATTGATGTGGCAACTAGAACTAATGTTGCCAAGCCATATTTGGATCTAACACCAATATGCCAAAATGTAGCGTCCATAGCCTCTACTTGCACCACCGTGCCACTGTCATACGCAAACTATGCTAACCATGCCATTGTGTCATCAACGTACACTAAATATGACACAATGCCATTGGCATGTACCAATGACGCCACTGTGCTATTATTGGGCGCCAATAGAATGTGGCCATAGTCAATGACCAATCTTTCTCATTAGTTACAATCTCAGCCGTCCAAATTCGCCACAGAATTGACAGGCCTGTGGCAAGTCTTAGGCGACCATCCAAGACAAGTCTAATAGCGCCACATGCTATTCTCCTGCGGCAAGTCTCTTGACTTTGACTTGCCACACATAGCAATCTGCTACACGTTTTCCACGAAAACACCCGAGACATCAAACATGTCACAAACTGGGGGATATTCATCTGGGTATTGGTCTGGCGGTTTACAGCGTACGACGTGCAACACGTCCATTATAAGAATGTGTCAGAAAGAAGGACAGTTAGTGGTGACAAGAAGTAGTGGGTGTAAACTAACCCGTCTCCTTCATAATGGGAACGTGGTTTCTGGAATTTACACACGACCCCACTTCTCCATCACTCAATCATTCCCACTTTCTATGAGATCAGGGTGCGTTCAGTATGACTTGTATAAATAGGTTCTACCTATTTCAACCAGACAACAAGCTTTTGGTTAACAACAACACAGTATCCAGAAAACACCAAAGAACTGATAGCTTACATTCCGCAAGCCAGTTCCACATTCTAATACAAGTCATAAAATAGCCACACCTTCAGAATTAACCATTCTGGTATCAACACCTTCTTCGCCTCCCTCCCTAAGACCAACCCTTCTCCTTCACTTTGTGACCGAAGCAAGCCTGGAACGGCCATTTCTTGGTTTAGGCCAGGATTGTACAGATTGATCTCTCGAATCTAAAGTACTCCCGTGCAGTGCATTTGTTTAAGGTTTAGGCTCGTTTCTCATCCACACACCCAAATTGACCAAAACTAGCAGAAACAATTTTTACCCACAAACAAGTATCCACTAGTTTATGCGGAAAAAGTGAAGGATAACTATATCTGTAATCTTGGCCATGAAATAATTAATCTAACGGTCTAAAATACGCTAGCTTAGGAAGCTGCTATGCACTGTCGTGCGGGATAGCATGGCCCCAACAAAAATTCTAACGTGCATATAAGTATCCACGTCAGAAACTCCATGGAGGTGCAAATATCTGAAATCACATGGATCATATAAATATCCTTCTTTTGTTGTGATTTGTTGGACATTAACAAATCACATAGATTTGTATTCGAAAATCGAATTAAAATAATCTCTACGCCGCTTACAGAAAAAAAGATAATTTTGATCAACATGACTCAACATAAGAAAATCTATGGAGTGTGTCAAGCAGTAAAAACACAAATGAGTGATCACGAGTAGATCAATACTGCGAGAAAATTATCAAAGAGTTTGTTATGTTTTCCGTTTATAAAAAATATAATAGATTTAACTTCTGAGCATATATGAAATATTAGCTCCATTCACGAAAAACGTAAAGGAAAAAATATCTCTTAAGACTTTTGCAATAATTAAACCAATAATGATTACATACTGCAAGTTCATCTTCCAACAACTTAAATAACTAAATCTAAAAACATGCAATATGAAAATTGTTGGAAGCAACTTGTGTAATCACAATTTTTGTTATACCAAACCCTACTTATCCTTCCCAAAAGTAAGAATAAATTCTCACAATAAGTTTCTTAATATTTAAAATATTTAAAAAATTATTTATCATCTCCAAACTCCTTATGAATGACTGGCATATGAACATATAACTCATGAATGAAAGAGTTAGTCCCTGCAAACCTGGTGGGTTGTTGATTGAAAAGTGCTTCTTGTAGTTTGAGAGATTTCTGTAGAACGTTCTTTAGTCCCTGCACCTCCTTGTTGGTTTTCTTAAGTTCTTCAAGAAGATTTTCAAACCTTTTCCGATTGGAGTAATCCTCTTTAGATTTCTTCCGATTATTCCTTCTCCTCTTAAGAGATGAGGCAAAAGGAAAGGGAATCTTTTCTTCCTTTTTATTTGGAGCATAGGTTCCACGAGAAGATGTTGTGCATGGAGCCTCCATGATTCGTAAGAATAAAATGGATTTATGAAACACAAATATATGGCTCAACAAGAAAAGTTTCTTGTGAAAGAGATATGAGTCTTGAAGTAGAAGATATTTACCATGAAGGATTTTTGGAACCATAAAAGTTCACGCACTAGAATACATAAAACCTAAAAATCGAATAAAAATGTCATTTTTATCCTTTTATAGGTTTCGTGGATCAAAATTTTCAATACCATTACTTAAAACATAGATTAATACGCACAGATACGAGATGAAGATCCAAGCAATAATATTTAATTTTGATCCAAAACCCTGATGTGCACAGTTCTTATCTCTTTTAATGGCACATGAGATAAGATGCACATTTCGAAGAATTAATATCCTTCAACACAAAATGTTTAGTCCGGACTCTTCTCTTTAACTGAGATTTTACCTTTTCCTTCGAATCAATCATTCTTTCAGAAGAAGAAAATTTAACTTTGAGTACCTCAGGATTGGACTTTTATATAAGTTTAAGAATATTTTCCAAACGACTAGCCTCCATTGTAGTTTATTGACATACCTTAGTTTATGTTTGTACTTGAAGCATTGTGTGAATCCGTGACCTTCACTATAACAATAAGGACATGTTAATTTGGAGATTGATTCAGGAACAACATTAGCAGCTAGACACAGGGTACCTGAAACATTAACAAAATTTTCTTTAATATACCAAAAATCCATTACATCCTCCAATGATTGATGAAGAGTCATCAACTAAATTATCAAGATTGATATGGGTATTTTTACAATCATCAAAATTGACAATTTCTCCCAAGAATGCTACACTTGAACCATCATCCTCTTTGGAATCATAATGATCAGATGTTTCATCAATTGTTGCAGCAAGAATCTTGTTGTTAGTGTATTTCTTACGATTTGGACAATCATTAGAGTAGTGGCCGAATCCTTTACACTTGAAGCATCGTGGCTCGGTTGAACCCACCAAGGTTGGTATGTCAAGTTTGGTTGTCATATTTTAGTGAGACAAAATTCATTTAAAGAGTCACTTGATTATGTACTAGAGTCAACTTAGTATAGGTTATATAGTCAGACTGCTTCAAACACAAACTTGTTAGGTATTAACGTGTGTGCCTGCTCTGATACCAATTGAAAACGCGGGGGGTACCAAAATACACTACCACTTTCTTCTTAGGCAATCTGTATGGACAAACTCAATACAACTCCGAGAGTTAAACTCAATCAAGGAATAATATCTAGAATTATATATATATCTCTCTCTCTCATGTGATTAGAACGTTTACAGAAACAAGTCTATGAACTTAATCATAAAGAGATTACTTGGACTATACCAAAGACCAATGTCCAAGAGTCAATCAAGTCGTATCCAACAAACTAGGTCAGATGTATGTACTATGATTGATCAACATAAAACCTGTGATATTTCAATTATAAAGATAAACGATATAATGCGAAAAAGAAATAACACATACACCAAAAGTTTTGTTAACGAGGAAACCGCAAATGCAGAAAAACCTCGGGACCTAGTCCAGATTGAACACCAAATTGTATTAAGCCTCTACGGAAACTAGCATACTACCAATTAACTTCGGATTAGAATGTGGTTGATCCCTAAAAGGTATCCCACCGATTAAGGTACAATCGTGCTCCTTACGCTTCTTGAATCCTAACAGGACTCTATGCAATTCATTCCCTTAGATGACGTCACACCAACTAAGAGTTTCTTCAACTCAATTGAAGACCTTGAACCAATCTGCCTCCCACAGATTAATCCTATATATGATTTCCTTTTACAATCAAATAGTTTGATCAAAGGTGATGGAAATCGATAACAATAGACAAAGCTTAGCTAACCTCAAAATCCGGACTTATGCAACCCGAAGTGCAGCCTAGATTATTATGCACCTCACAAGTATAAAACCTTTGGAATCAACAAAGTTTGAGACAAAGAGAACTTTGATGATTTTTATCTATCTTGATTGATGGATAAAGATCAACAAACAATCAAGATCAGGATACTCGAGTTATCAAGGAAAGATAACTGGACCTGGCTTTACGAATCCATATGAAGACTTTGTAGTCGCTAAACCCTAAAAGGGTTAGGAAAAGCTCGACTCTAGATACAACTAGGACACACCAAAAAGTAGTTTCGGGATTCAAAGATCCCAGTTTCTTGAAGTTCCCCTTTTATAGACATTTGAAGCATAGGTTGCTTTAGGTTTAAGCATAGCTTTGGAACCAAGCAATCAATATCCATCGTTAGATGAATCTTTGAATCTTATTTACATAAGCAAGATATACACTCTAGCTAGGTGAAACCATAACCGAACCGTGTACAAAGATTATGTTCAACATGGTTAGACGAAACTAGTCGATTTGAACTTAAAAGCTTAATACTCATTTTTACGAACATATACGACATTAATCTTGAGTCACAATCATGTGAACAAATAAGTCTAGTATTTTTAGAGAATTAATCAAATGATAATTATCTCGTATAAATAATTTAATTGCACTTGAAGATACTCGACATGGTTAGTAAATGCACAAAGTACAAATACATAGTCGTTCGTGACTCAGATCAGTCATAGTACGTGTACCAGTTTGTAAACATTTAACGAAACCAAGTTCCGGAGTCAATAAAACTACTTAAGTGTGCGTACCGGTTTGGAAACCTTAAGACTACGACCGGTTCCGGAGCCCACATAACTATTTTGGTTTAAGTACCAGTTTGGGTACTTAAACCGAGTTCAGGAACACAAAACTATTTTGGTTTGCATACCAGTTTGTAAACTAACTAGGTTTTGTAACCACAGTTCCTAAATGGTTTGCATACAAGTATGCATATCGATATTGTTCACGATTTGAACATATTTTCACATGATATATATAAGAATATGCGTACTACAAATCTGCAAGTCGATATATAGCTACTCTGCTACGTGTACGAATACATGTAATACGGGTTTGGACTTATAACAGTCTTCCAGTTTGTAAGACTGATAACACTATCTTGTATTTGAATATATAGTAGTTCTATATTTATATTTATATCGATTCATAACATTCCTGAATACCATCAATGACACATATCACTATCCCAGGATGTTTTTGAACGATAAAACTTGAATCATGATTTTGATTCCGAACAATAAACTGTCTTTAACCGAAATTCATCAAGTATGAACAAATATTCATTAAACTTAGTCATTATATTTCAAGAAATAATTATCAAGATAAACTTGACTCGAAATTCTTGTCTATGCGTAATAGTGTAATTAGGTACGCGACATCGTCTCAGTGATAGAAAAGTGAATATAACTTGAGGAATAGGTGGTTTAGTCTTCACTTACCTTTTGTTGATGAAGTTCTCCAAAAGCTTTGGTTGATCTTCTCCTTCAAACGATAGAACGTAATGATGACTGTCGTGATCCTTTGTTTCTCAACTACATTTTTATCCTAGTCTGAGACTTAACTAAATGTAGACTAGAAATCAAGATATAGTTCTGACAACTAATGAAAAGACGAGGGTACCCTTTATTTTCAACCTATAAGTCCTCTTACCAAAAGTGATCGTCTATGGACAGAGTCGAGAAAATACAACAAATCGGTATTCACACTTTGTGTGATTGTCTATGGATACGAGATCGATAAAATACCACTACCAAAAAGTGATACTTGATAATAGGTTCGGACTTAACCAAACTCTATAGGATCACTATCAAGTATATCGAAGTTAGTGTTTGTGCAATTTACTTTAAATTATCTAAACAAATATAATTACGGAAAACAAAAGTAAATCACACAACAAGATTTTGTTAACGAGGAAAAATGCAAGTGCAGAAAAACCTCGGGACCTAATCCAGAATTGAATACTCTCAGAATTAAGCCGCTATACAAAATCTACACCAATTTCGTATAGTTGAGACCAAGCAACTACCCCTCGTTCACTTAGTTTCCTCGGTATCCCTAGGCTTCCGTCTTTGAAGGTCACGCACTGGTACAATTCCTTTGGATCGTACTCCAAATAGTAAAGGAACAACAAATATGTTTGGTAACAACTCTATTGATTCTTTCAAGATAAAGATATCTCAAGTCATATGCAAAGGATCTTCCGTTTAATCTAATAAACTCCTTTGCCTGGTTAGATCAATATATCCAATAACTACAAAAGTAGTTAAGTTTAGATTCATAATCAATCAATATAGATTCTAACAAGAAACTATAAGGTGATTCCGATTTCACGCAATTAATCAATCGAATAAATCCAATTCTAGTTGGATCCCAGACGATCAAGGTTTGTGCACACACAAATATATGAAAACTAAATAAGAAATCTTCTTCGTCTTCAAATCTTCTTTAATATTCAATAAAAACCTGCACAACTCCACTTGAATCTCTTGTGATCAATCACACACAGAACGGAGTCTGTTAACAATGGATTATCACAAGATGTCTTTAGATCTACAAACAGTTCTAAAGATCCCGTCGATACTTCGATCTAGTTTGAGTGAATCTTATATCAGAAGAGAAGATTCTCAAGAATAAACAAACTAGGTGCAATCAAAGTTTCAACAACTTTTAGTCAATCAAATCAATCAAAAACTAATAACACTGCAATTATCTAGTTTCCCACCAAATGTACTCGTAGAGCTTCTTGATCCCACAGAAATCTTTAAACGAGCGGTCGTAAGAGATTTCACCTAATTAGGATAATTTCCTCTTCGATTAGACGGCTCCACCAGAAACAACAAGGATGAAGTTTGCCTGGCTCTTTAGGATAGTTTTCTAAAAATGAAAACTTAGGTATTTATATATCAAGGACGTTTGGACACCAAGGAATTTCCAAAATCGAAGATATTCTCAAGATATGCAATGAATAGCAAAATTCGATTTTCCTAATTCCAATAAATGCTTGTCCAAAATTTCTGAAATCTCTCAACAGAAAATCTCCAACTAGTAAATGCACATTACTAATTTTTATTCTCTAGATATATGCATTTAATTGTTGGGAATTAAAGCATATAAAACCAAAAACCTTAATTAAAAGATTCTCAATTTATTTCGGCACATTATCTCCTTGAGTACTAAGGAATATCTTTGAACAATAAATTATAAGAGTTATTGTACGTGTTCAAAGTATGTTGACATCTTCTCAGTGTAAATCCTTATTCATATTTACATGGATTTACATTCTTGGAATCGGTTATACCACACTTCCAAACAAGTTTAGAATTGGTTGACCTGTATTCCAAGATAACTATGTGATTAATCAAATATCAAATCACATACATGGGTTCAATCGGTTCTACCAATCACTAGGATAGGTTATACCTCAACATGGAAATACTTGTGATCGGTCACACAAGTTACCAGGACCGGTTACCATATTCAATGGTATTTCTTTTGATCAGTCACATCAGTTACCAGGTTCGGTTACACCAATTACCAGGACCAGCTACCAATTACAAGGATCGATTACACAACACTTTGTGATCGGTCACACAAATTACTAGGACAGGTTACACCAATTACTTGGATCGGTCACTGATGGGTTTTCGTAGGCTCAAAAAATTAATAATCTTATTTCCACATAATTAACTGGTAATATAATGGAAGTAAGGATCGTTCCCACGAAGAGCAGTGAGTTTTAGTTGTCAAAGTGTCATAAAGGGGGGTTTTGTTTTAGATTTCGAACAAAGTAAATAAAAGAAATTTAAAATATTAAGTTGTAAGCAATAGAGAGAGATATGATCGAGTAATCCTTCTTCGTGAATAAACCGTCAATGAGTTATTATAATTACCTACTAGTCGCATAGATTATCACCAATCGTAGAATAACAACTAGATCAGTGTTATCCCCTAAATTCCTTATATCACTGGATACAGAAGTTCTCACCTACCAGATTCTATTCAAAGAACCACCAAGTAGTAGATCACTCAAGGTGTAATCCAATCGAATGCTTTATCTTTTGTGAATTTATAGGTTGATCCTACTAGTTAGACTCTTAGATCAAGGTCCACTTTTAAGTATTGTTTATACACACAATCGCTCCACAGAATCCCTCTGTAAGGTTTTGTGTTCTCTACTTGTGTACAAGTTATTCGACGATTACTTATCTCCTAACTTAATACTAGCAATAGATTGAATCAACAAATAAATTTAGTTGGCCACCTAAACAATCTATCAATCAATCACAAATATTCAAATAGTATAAACAAACGATAATCATATGAAGAACTTAAAAGTAGATTAATATAATAACTCAAATCTTGTTTACAACTTAGAATTCATCCTCAATCAATAGGTGTTTAGATACTCATGGATGTAGAAACATCCATGATATACATATGAGAGAAGTAAAGAGATAACGTTACGATTCATAATCGCTCCGTATGATGTTTCTTCTCTCCAAACCCTCACAATTTCGTGACCTAATGATGTGATATCATTTTACATAACCTAACACCTTTTTATAGGTTTACATTGCTTGGTATTCATGTATTGAATCCGACCTAAAATAACGAAATAACGTTCCCAAACGTGCCCTTAGGCCTTCCAAGGAGTTTATGCACGTTTCCTACTACCTAAGTTTGCGAACCCAGTCCGCAAACTTCAAATTCCAGCAGAAATCTTCGGAATTAAGTATGAGATCCCGGTATGCGAACCTAGTTCCCGGACTTCACTGTCTTCGTATTCAATAGAAGCTTATTTTGGCCACAACTTCTTCATCCGAACTCGTAATGACCTCATTCTTTTTATCTTTCAATTATCTTCAAGATGATGATGAGAAATCCTTAATTTGAATGAGTTAAGATCGGTCTTTGGCCCTTCTCTTGATTATGTGTGTTTTGCTCCTTTTCGTCGCATTTCTTCCACTTCTCTTGGACTTGGATACTTCTCTTCCTAGCTCTTTTCAGCACTTTGTAGCTCCTTTTTGGATGATTCACCTAATAGAGGCAAATAAGAGAAAACAAGAGTAATAATACGAAAATATGCAAGAATAATAGCTAAAACAAGTATGGAATGGACACTAAAATCATATGAATTATGCACTTATCAGTCACACCAATTACAAATATCGATCATACCATCTCATGGTGATTACTTAGGATCGGTTACACCAATTACTAAAAACTATTCATACCAAATCATAAGTCAGGCATTATGATTAGTTATACCAAGATACATAACAAAGTTACGATCAGTTCTACCATCTCACACACATAACAAAGTTACAATCGGTTCTACCATCTCACACATATTGGTAATCCAAAGATTTGGAATGAATAGCCGTACCAATAATCCTAATTGTTTCCCTTTCGATTCATAAAACAAGTTCATGAATGTACTTCCTTTAAACAAATTTAAAACATTGTTTCTTAGAATGAAATCTTCACCATTACCACGTAATCATAACAGTATATGTAATATTATGTTGATGTCATATCTACGAAGTTCAAAAGATAAGCGATATACTTCGCAGTCTAATTCCCGAATACTATGATCATACAAATATGACCATGTCACATCACTAGAGTATCATACAATATGTATAGTATATACAGCTTCACAGTTATGTTTTTAATATAGCACGACTTGAAAGATACGTTAGGAATAAAATAATTCAAGTCTACTAACCTCAAGAGGAAGGATGATGTCGCCGTTGTAGTTCGCTTCTTCTTCACATTCTTCAGGTCTTCGGAGTAATACTTGTATGTCTCAATATTCTTAGACTTTCTAGTATAACCTAAACGAAGTTGACTCTAGTATATAATCAATAGATTTTAGATGAGTTTTGACGCACTAAAATATGACAACCAAACTTGACATACCAACGCTTGGTGAGTTCAACCGAGCTATGCTCTAACAACTAAATGTGACAACAAGCTTGAGATAGCAACACTTTTGAGTTCGACCGGACAATGCTCTAACACATGTCAGTAGAATTCGGTGTTACTATTATTAAGGGTGATGCAACATAAATGTATCAAACTACATATACCGTTGTCTTGGTGATTGTTTCGGACAATACAATGATTTCTGAAGTTGACACACATAATCTTCCTTACCGAAAACTTCATAACCAATGAGTTGTGACATGTAAATGTCATCCTAGATATATCCATGCAAGAAATCAGTCTTGACATCTAGTTTCTCCAGATCTAAATAAAAATGTGCCACAAATGCTAAAAGGAGTAGGATGGAAGTACGCTTTATAACCTGAGAGAAAATTTTATTATAATATACACCTTTACTTTGTGCACATCCATTTATCCACTAAGCTTGTCTTATATTCGTACATCATCAACGACACCTTCAAAATTTGGAACTTTATCCTTCATATAAACCCACTTGCAACCAATCTTCTTTCGATCCTTGGAAAACTTAACATGTTCACAAGTGCCATTCTTACGAAGAGACTTCATCTCCTCATCCATAGTTATCTTTCACTCAATGACATGAGTAGTATTCATCATCTATTTGAAGGTAAACAAATTATTTTCAAAGATGGACAATGTGTAAGAAATATTATCCTCATAACCATAAAAAATTGGTGCATTGATTTTAATTCTCTCATGTTGATACGCCAAGGATGTAAGTAATCTCAACCTGTTTCCGAATAGGTTCCTCATTAGAACCTCAACCTCAACACCATCTTCTACATTTGATTATTTTCCTTTTTTTTGTAGTAGATGAACTGGAAGCTCTTCGCTCCACTTGCATCGAACTATCTTCAACACCGTTATAACACTTACTTTAAATTTGAGAGAGCTAACCTGTGAACTTCTAAGAGTCAAGCATATATTTCTCATTAAAGGTCATGTCACGACTATGAATTTCTTCAATTTTGGACACCATAGACGATACCCCTTAAAACCTTCTGGATAACCTTAAATAATTACTTTCTTTGCCCTAACACCCAACTTATCTTCTTTGACATGAAAATAAGTTGGGCAACCAAACACCTTCAAATTAAATAAACTGGATAATTACGGTCCATACTTCTATCCATGACTTGCACTGAATAGCTATTGATGGTGATCGATTTGCTAAATAACATCCATAGTAATTGTTTCGGCCCACCAAATCTTGTCCAAACTTGTATCTGGAAACATGTATTATGTTCTCTCAATTAATGTGTGATATACATTCACCCATTATTTTTCTATGGTGTACCTTTGACTGTAAAGTGCCTAACGGTACCTTGTTCCTCAAGAAACTGCTTCAATGGGTCTTTGATGTATTCACCGCCATTATCAGAATGTATCCTCTTAGCCACACGACCAAGTTTTTTTTGTACCATGGTCTTTCACTTCTTAAACATCTATGTGACTTCACTTTTATGCTTCATGGTGTGAAGCCAAACTCTCTGTGAAAATTCATCGAGAAAGGTCACGAACCACCTAGTGCATTTCTTAGAAATTGTATGAGAGGGACCCCAAACATCCGAATGGATGTAATATATCATACCATGTATGTGGTGTACGTACAACAATACCAAAACTGCTCACGCTGCTTTCCTAAGATACAATGCTCACATAAATCAAGCTTGCATGCATTGTCGCCTCCAAACAAGCCTTTATTTCTCAATACAAACATACCTTTCTCATTCATATGCCAAAGACTCATATGTCATAAACGTGTTGAACCCACCTGTTTATCATCAATCGACTGGGAAACTATATCTCCTTGTAGGAAATACAGATTACCATGACTCGCACCATCCATCTTCAAACTACCATCGTAATATATCTTTGAGAATCTATATTCTGCAACATACTTGTATCCGAGAGATCCAAGTACTCCTAACGAATCAAACTCTTCCTCAAATTTGGAACATGTCTAACCTCTAAAAGTATTTTGATTTTACCATATGGACGAACCTCTACCATACTAACTCCAACTGTTTTGCATGCATTATAATTACCCATCATAACAATACCATCATTCACCTTTCTGTAAGTGGTGAAACGGTCCCTATTGGGGCACGTATGATGCGAAGCACCAGAATCAAGCATCCAACAATCATTAAGATAACTGTTTGATGTAACGGTTAACACCTCCTGATTGAAACCACACATCGGATCCCTCAAAACTTCACTTCCTTCTACAACTGATGCAAAAACATGTTTCTAATTTGATCGGCGGTAATGTTTCTCATCCCTTTCCTTACGTTTAGGACAATCAACCCTCATATGACAAGGTTTACGATAATAATAACAGTCAATGTTTTTCGTTTTGAAATAAGAACGATTCTTCGACTTCTTAGCACCAATTTTACCTCTATAAATAAACAAGCCTTCAACTTGTACTTCATCAACAAACTCTTATTTTTGAAAAGCTTTGTTTTGTAAAGTCGAAACCATATCATCAAAAACTACTTTATTATCACATTCTGTGTTCTATTCTCCTTCGGATTTCCCACTCAACAAGTAGTTCACAAAAGTATCATAGGATGAAGGTAAAGAAAATAATGATAATATTATATATTTATCCGTACTCGAGTTAGTAAGATATTCGATAAATCGAAACAAATATTAAACTCATTAATATGATCGAACAAAGACTTACCCGAAGACATCCAAAAAGCATGAAGTCTATGCTTTACGTAAAGTTCTGAAGGCAAGTCTTTCTGCAAATAGAGCTTCTCTAGATTTTTACCACAACACCTTTGCCGAACTTCACCCTAAAATTTATGAGTGATTTCCATCGAAAAACATAAACAAATAGTTGAACATGCCTCCATTCAAGATTAACCAACTTCCCATCATTCCAATCCTTTGGTAACACCCCTGGTTTCTCCTTGATTGCTTTGATTTATTTCATATTAACAAGAATATCTTTTACATCAATCTTTCATGATGTGAAATTATTCTTTCCATTGAACTTGATGATATCAAATTCGTGCACCTTCAATAAACTTCTACTTGATGTGGAAATAAATATCGTAACTTCTAACTATGATCCTTTCCACGCTCACCGCACCTCTTGTTGGTATTATATTGAGAGAATAATTCCACAAGACATTAGTTCTTTGGATTGATGTAGAATTAAAGAACAAAGAAATAAGATGCAACTAAAAGAAACAAGAAAGCAATAACACACCAGATTTAACGTGGTTCGGTAATATGCTTACGTCGACAAGAAACTACAATCAATTTTTATTATAGAACTTCTTACTGAGAATTAATCAGTTAATCGATTAAATAATCAATCGTAAACTAATCACTCAGAAGAAAAAAAAACTCTCTCTAAGAACAAGAATGTTCTATCACTAAAATAGATCTTTCTACCCAAACTAGCTTATAAAAGTGATTATGAAACATGTCTTTTCTATATGCCTTCTAAACCTATTTATATACGTCACAAACTTAGGATCCAATTAAACCTATACTTCGAGTAAACTTATTTCCCAAGTAAACTTAGCTCCCAGGTAACGTAGGATGCGCTTGGCACCGGTGGAATTGGAATTCTATGTAGTTCCAAGTACCCGAAATTCCAACCATCTCCATTTTAATAATTAATCTTTTGCATGAAAGGAAAAATATATGGAAAATCTGGATGGAAATCAAACTCTAGGTGTTTGGCACGGGATGAAATTGGTGATACTGAAAAACCTATTTTTGCTTTCCTACTTTCATAGTTGCACAAGTAGTCTGGTTTTAACTTTTGACAATGAAAAATACCCTCTGGAAGTGACGACGATCTACTGACTTCCAACCGACAATCACATGTAAATACTGCATCCATAAAAAATTTGATCGTGATAATTGTTCAACACAAGTGTACAGATATTGCGACAGATATTTATCACATGTTCTGCAAGCTTACATTACAAATAAACGTGAATTACGATATGAGATTCACTGCCAAAAGAAATTGGATTCAACTGCCAAACCAGTCATAACTGAGAACATTTTGCTTCACAAAAACTTAGGAATTATGCGCTTTGGTGCTGTTGTTGTTCAAATCAGTCGCATGCGAAAGATGTACATCAGTGAGAAATTTAACTAGTAACATAAAATAAAGACAAGTGGGGAAAAGCAAACAAGAATACCCAAATGAATTTAAGGTTTGTTAGATTGTTATGACCCATAAGTGTGTCGAGTGCGAATGTGTGAGAGAAGTTTGTGAATACTGTTGTTGTTTATATAGACAATGTACAAATCTCATTATCAGGTTACTAAAAGAGGGATTCAAAATGTAACCAGAAGTACCAATGTCGATTAAAAAGTAAGTGAAGAAAAATAACACAAAACAAATGAAGATGGAAAGACTTGTACCTTTATTAGAACTGCGCAGAGCTAATGATTCCATCTTCAAAAGACGACGCAGTGGAAATATAAAGTTTGTATCTGTATCATTCGATATCCAAAAAAATCTACATATATAATATATAAAGATCGAGTCGAGCTTCTTCATTGTTCATATATAAAAGTTCAGCAGAACTTCTTCAAAAAATTGCCTGCCAGTTCAACTGTATGTTGTCCAAAAGCTAGTTAGTAGTGCCAGAGCATTAAAATACCCATCCAAAAAAGTTAGTATATTCCAAACTAATCCCCAAAAAAGTCCCTCTAATTGAGATCTTATCCATCCGTTTGTGCAGGGAATCGAATGATACACCAATCTAACTGCTCATCCTCCTTCATCTTGAAAAACATCTTAGTTTTTGTAGCGTCATTCACAAGATAATCAACAAGTTTCACACGCATGATAGAGGTTATATGCGGAAGTGCTCTTAGTGACTCAAATAAAACATCAACGTCAGGATTCATATCTATTTGGATCATATGATTTACAATGCTAGTAATGCCTTCTGCCATTTGGGTCATTGGTTCCTTTTTGGATTCTGCGTTCTCCCGATTTTTCATCTTCCTCTTATTCACATTATCTTTGGTAGTAGATGCGGTTACATTAGAAATTCGATTAGATGTACTACCAGTTGCTTCACTAATGTTAGCATGACCTACTGTCTCATAATTTCCATCATGATCAATTTCATGTGTTTCACAACCATCAGGTGCGATATCATCAGCTCTGAGATTATTTTCAGTAACAACAACTGTTTGTGCTTCACTACCAGTTGCTTGATCATTTCCGAAATTTATTCTAATCTTATCAATATAATTCAGGGACTTATCGCGGTATTTACTATACTGTGGGTTATGCTATAATCAAAAGAGATGCAAATTAATAACTTGCAAATATATAACATAATCCAAGTACATCAAAATGGTGAAAAAAAGTTACCTTAAGGAATTCCTTCCAAACCGATTCAGGAGCTGAAAGCGTATTTTTGTAGGATGCCTACCAAATCCACTTTTGTTAAGAAGAAAACTCATTGCAGCGTAGTTTCCTTCCATGTTTTCAGACGATTTTTCACGTTATCAACACTGATTTCTTGCTCTAACTTAGATTTTACGTTTGTTCGAACTTGCTGAAGAGCTACTGACTTCTAACCGTTGTCACCTTTGTTTCTTGTAGCAATTTGTTCTACCTGTGTATCAATCAGAACACGACCCATATCTGGATGCGATGACATGCGTGGCTTTTGCATTGTTTTCCGCTCTATTTATGTTTACTTTGTTCCGCAACCTGATATTCACTATTAATAATATTTCCAATACAGAGAAATCAAAAAATATCACATTTCATTTATAACATGCAAACTGGTACTCCAAATAAACCAAACAGAGTGAATATGCCAAACAATTACTAATTAGATAAAACACAGTAACAAATAATATATTTTCTCATAAACCACACAAAAAAAAATCTAACAACTCATACACATGATTTTTAACAAAAAACACAAAACATAATATAAGCTAATGATCTCTGGGGTTGTTAGGGTTATAAGCATTCCACATAGCTACGGCTAACTGATCTCATTTGGCTGTCCACTTAGGTGTTGGTAACAAATTAATAATTTGCTCCGTCAGTATAATTTCGGCCTCAGAATCCTCGGGTAAGTCTGGTTCATCATCAAATAAGTCTTCTGGATCGACCTTCTTGATATGATTATGGATGATACAACAAGCTATAACTAACTTAACTTGTGTTTTATATGGTAAGAACGTGAAAGTTCTTAGACAAGAAAATCTTCTTTTCAATGGCCCAAAACACCTTTCTAACACATTTCTCAGTAAAGAATGTTTATAATTATACAACTCTCTAGCATTTTATGGACGACGACCTTGATGATCCTTGAGGTGATAACGGGTTCCATAGTATGGTGTTAATAAACCAGGTGCATTTGGGTAGCCATCATCACCTAAGTAGTACTTCCCTAAAGTAGAAATAGGATATTAGTGTTTGACACTGTATTTCATGTAATGGCAATAAAAGGTATATAATGTGACAAAAGAGGAACAATCAAGAAAACGTAGTGTTTGCCACTAACCAGCTGGGACAGTAAAAGGATTAATTGGATGTCTTACAATAGAGTTTAAAACTCTCCCATCATGAGCTGACCCTTCCCATACATCTAGAACATAAGTAAACTTCATGTCAAAAGAACATATTGCAAGCACATTTTGACGTATATCACCCTTACGATTACAGAACCTTGGTTGATCTTCCGATAACACATAGGCATACATGTAAGTACCATCAAGTGCTCCAACAACATCCTTCCATGTTAGCGTAACTCAATAGGTAAACTCCAAATAATATCACAAAAAAAAAACAAACAAAAAATACAGCACCGCAAATACAAAGTTATCTCAAAAAATTGATGCCATGCACGAGGGAGACTACTGACTGCAGAAGATGATCTTCAATTGGTAGGTTTTAAAAGATCTGCTTGAAGTTAAATTATTTTGTCCAATACCTCATTAAAAAAACGACTAAATGTTTCCCCTGAACGTATAAAATCAAACGCAACGTGTCGGTCTTTAGTATCATGGCCAATAACAAGGAGGAACATTGCAACTTTCTCCCCAACTTTTACATATTTCGAGTCACACAAGCCCTAACTAAACTTTCATATAATGTGACAAAAGGGGCTTTGTACATTCTTAGTTCATTGTGACAATGCCTATCACTCTCCTATATAATCTTGCTAAATAACACTCTTTTTGAATATTTAGATACACTGGTGGTTAATCTGCAATAGATAGAGGTTGGTGTTCTGTTTCCAAACAAACCGCAAAAACATCCAGAAGAAATGAAACAAAAGATACGGTAGAACTAGGACAATTATTGTACGAGGTCTACCAAATGCTAGATGGAGAGGCGCATAATAGATCGATATGAACATCATGAGCATTCCTAGTTTTACCTATATTTTGTTTCATTTCTTTTGGAACAACGACAAATTTTTTTTTTGATTATGGAACTACGTAAAGTACTTCCTCCTCTTCACCTCTGCTATTATCCCAATCGACCATGCTAAAACTGATGGACAAGCTTATAACTAATATAGACACACGACAAGAAAAAACCACAAATCAATAAATTGCATGAAAACCCATATAACAAATTATACACAAATTAAAACACACAAGTAGATCAGATTCACAATTAGAGCAACAAGTAGATCAGATTTATAATTATACATCACAACAAGTAGTATTAATTCCTAAAAAAATGTAGGGTTTGATATATCCATTAAAAAAGAAGTAGATCAACTCATAATTTTACAACAAAACAAGTAGTAAGCAAAATTTAGTTACTGCAAAGTCCTACTTTAGTCTTATTTCGAGACTCAAAAGGATATTGAACTAGACCGACAACTAAACGCAATAGGAGTTCATGACACGAAGATGAAACATAAAAAAATGCAACCCATCCAATAAAATCAAGTAAAGGCTTTGGATCAGAGCTAATATCATCACAATTAAAGACCGATCGAATATAAAACACAAATTCATCAATACAAATAGATCTCACACCCCATTTAAACATCGTGTTGATTACCAAAATTTCTTTACTAGTTTATATAGGAACCCAAAAGTTAGGTCTTTACTAATCCTTAGAAGAAAAAAGTATAGGGTTTTATAGATAATCAAATAAGGAAAAATACTTTTATACAAGAAAAAGAACGACAACGATTTACTCATAGATGAAGGTGAAAATATGAGAAAAATATTGAGAGTTTCCTAGATTTGGATCCAGAGCTTTATCGTTGTGGCGGAGTTTTTCACGAAGAGGAGAAAGACATGGAAAAGGAAGAGAGAAGAGAGAAGAGAGAAGGACGAAAAATTGCTTTTTATATGGGTGGAAAATAAAGAGTAAATTCGAATTCCGAGGGGGTATCGTGTAACTTCTTTTCCACGGAATAAAGGAAAAAAAACTGACGGGAAAATGAAATCCTTCCTAAAATATTTACGCCAAACATCGTTAAAGTATATTACCTACTCCAACTACCTACCCTAACTGCACTCCACCCTCAAATCCATCGGTGCCAAGCACATAGAAAATTCCAAGAACCTTCTCTAAGAAATACCGAAAATTATCTAACATTTTACTCTTCCAAATATTTCTTCAATGATTCAGAACTCAATTCGTTTCTATTTCAAGAAAATACATCAGAATCTATAAAACAGAAATATATAAATTTTTTTAAAGAAAATCAAGATGTCAAATTTTACGACTCCGTTTATCATAACCTTTCATCCTGAAAATTTCCATCCGCTCAATAAGTTGTTTTTGATCATAAACACTATTGCATGTTAAGATAGCATGATTTGCTATACATTGCATGTCTTTCTTCTTCTTTGTTTTTAATTAGGTTTTCGTATACATTGTTTGGTTTATTCTTCGTGGAATTATCTTTACTTCATTACTTTGAACATCCGACGGTGATTCAGTTATAATTATCTTAGTCGTTAAGAACAATCAAAAGTCCTTAACATCATTATTATTTTTCTGGTCACCCGTGATATGCCTGATGATGGCAGTAAAGTTACTTCAAAAATGGGCATGTGGTTAGTAAGTGCGTTTATTAAGGGTAGTTTGGTCTAAATTATAGTAATATATTTTTTTTATAAGAAAGAGACTATTATTAGATAACTTAAACCAAAACATCAAATTCTTCTCGTTAGATTTTAACCAAATAGGGAAATTTGATGACCAAGACTTACTTAAACTAGTTGCTCTGGTTCCCTTTGCCAAACAATTACAACCTCATTTGACTCTTTGTGCATAAATAAAAATACATGGTTGTAAACTTCATGACAACATTCTTCAATCACTTATAATATTGTTATTTGTCCATACAACTCTCCCATTTACCGTACTTTTACATAGTAATACATTGACTAGATCCAAGTTAACGAGTGTTAGTGGAGATTTTGGCCCTGCTCGAATCCGCGACAAATAACAATTTTGACGAGGTCTCCGTGTCAAAAACAAATAAAACAACCTTAAAACTCTCATCCGTTGGATGCCTTTAATTACGACCGTTTATGTATCTTTTTAGGCTAATCCATCCGATCACTAGTCACCAAACAACCTCAGGTGTACAGTGTACTATCATCAGCCGATAACGAAGCCTATCTGAGTACTGCTGAGTAAGTTGGGGTGGAAATATCTAATTCCGTCTTATATAAATAAAAAGGCGGTTTCACGCGGAAGGAATGCATTCCTGTAAATAGACAGTAGGAAACAAAACCCTGTGTTGGTGGTGGTGGCGATGAGGATGGAGAAGGAAATGATGAATCACAATGAAGATGTCTTTAATGGAAACCCTAGATCTTTCCAGTTAGATAGAAAATCTTCATTAGCTGCTAAACTTAAATCGTCCATCTCTGATAAACTCATCCAACTGATTGGCGATCATATCGATGATGTTCTTGCTGTAAGTTTTTTTTTTTTTACAGATTCTAGTATTTGAAGTGAAGTTTGTGAATATAATGTTCAGATTATAGTATTTGAAGTAAAAGTTACAAGTTATAAACCCTAATTTCTCATTTTTGTTGAAATTTCTTCAGATGTTTTTTTTGGGTTTGAGCGTTTTTTTTTGTTCTTCTGATGATTTCTCTATCGGTTGTTAGATTTCTCGGTTTGGTTTGAGAAGAAGTATACATTAGGATGGGAAAAATGTGCAACCGATTGCTAGTTTTTTCTCAGTTTCATCATCAACTCTGAAATTATTTTTAAGCAATTTTTCTTGAGAAAAGTGTTAATACAACGTTCAGATGCTAGTATTTGAACTAGAAATTAAAAGTCGTAAACCCTAATTTTTCTTCGAGAGTCGTTTTAATAGTTTTTAGCTAGTATTTCTTCAGATTTTTCGATTTTGGCGTTCTTGAGGATTTCACCTTGGACAGTCAGATTTTCGGCAGTTATCTCATTTTAGGATGTGGAATGTGCAATAGAAGTATGTAACAAGTGATAGACCTTAAGATGACATCTCATCTGTGTTAACATGTAGATGTTCGTTAATGTACTTGTAAGTTTTTCTAGTTTTTTATGCTTTTATGTTGATATTTGTTGAAATTGATTTTTTTGGTTTTGTGAGTTATGTTCTTGATGATTCCATCATTGAGTTTAATATAATGTCCAGATTGTTAGGTTTTCCTGAGTAGATAATTGTTAAATTTTTAATTGCTGTATCTTTGTAGGAGTATATCATGGTTCTTGTTTGTAATGGAAAGCACCAGCATCAAGCCAGGGATGATTTGGAGGCGTTTCTCGGCGAAAAGAGTAGTGAATTTGTGTCCTGGTATTACATTGTTCCTCCAATTTGTTTCAGTAATAAATTAATTTTACAAAACCAGGTGGCTTTGATGCATTTTTTGTTCTTTGTTATTGATTTGGTGTAGTCTTTGTCTGTGGTATGATGTTTCTGGTTGGTTTCTTACAGGCTTTGTTATTATTCTTTGTTGACCTTTTTCTTCTTCTGTTCGACTGATTTGTCTGTCTGTCTGTTGTCTTTGTGTTTAACTTTACATGTCTGCATTCTTTCAGGCTTTGGGATGTTCTCTTGAGAGCTGTAGAACAATCACGTGTATTAACAAGTGACTTGTCGAGCTTAAAAGATGTGGTGGTTAGAGCTGCTTATAATGATGCTGTTGTAGATAAGGAACAAAGGGATTTCAGGTTAAAGAAACTTCACGATCATGAGAATGGAAATACTGATTACGAGCTGGTAATATATACTGAGTTTAATTACTATATGTTTGATATGCTAGTACATTTGTCATTTTGTTCAAAGTTTTGTGTATTACTATGCTCTGCAGTCCCACAGTGAAAAGTACCGGGTGAGCACCTCTTCACCTGCACCTGTTTCTTCTGGAGATGGGATATATGAAGTCTTCCAGCATACAAAATCTAAGTTTTGTCGTTCTTGGAGTGACATAATTAAGAAGGAATTGAACATAAAATTGCAGAAGAGCGAAGTTCCAGGAGATATGGTATCGGCTGAGGTTAATCATCGTGATATTGTGAAGCATGATTCTTCTAGAGTGGAAGTGTCTTCTGGAAATTTATCTGGTGGTGAGAAGAATGTTAGATATGAGGGGCAGAGAAAGGTTGGCACTGACCTTCTCTGACCTTAGTTATCTGAATCTATGTTTATTGCTGACTTCTCGTTTAACTTGAGCAACTGGATACTGTTGTTCAGATTGTCAAGAATAGCCGTGGTGAGCTGTTCCCTCGACATCAATCTTCAGTGGAGAGAAAATTTGGTTCTGCGAGTTCACAATCTGTGATGGCAGGTACTGTAGGTCTCTTGTATGAAATCTATGAGAACGAGTGTGCATCATTGTGAGGTTATTCTGTTTCATACATGAAATGATCATTTTTCTGATTTATTTGAAGATATATTCCATTGATCTCTGTGCCATATCTTAAAATTGTGGTTGACAGCATGAAATCTTGTCGAGCACTCTTTAGACCCATATCTTGCATGTGTTAGTTCACTAATCTGGATACACATACACCCTGATAATTTGTTAAGATTAGGTCCACCTTTGCCTTAGTTGATTTTCTGTTTGAATCTTTTCTTATCAGTTCCTCCAAGCTTTCAATTCATAAGATTGATGAAGAACAACTTGATATATGTTTATAGTGTTACGAAAACAAAGCCATATGCATCGATGAAATTTAGAATAGGCGAGAGTTGTCAAAACGATATATAGAGGGCTGCGTAAATTAGCAAATGATGATATATTTATCAGGACAGTGAACAGCTATTATAAATCGTATGCCTTAAGGATCTCTTTATCTATTTGAGTTACCAAGGCATCTGTGCGTAGATTTAGGGTTTGGAACTATGTGCACCATGGTAGGATTCACATGTATTTATAGAGTTGTACACTTCACCACTTCGGCAGGATATCTCTGTAGTTCTGTTAAGAACCAAATGAGAGAAGTACATGCTTAGAGGTGCAATTTTTAATTTATGCAGAAGGCCCTAATTTAAGGCTCCATCCTATGTCTGAAGTTCCTGGGAAAAAGCATTGGTTATCAGAACATAACTCCAGGCCACGAGGTAATGTTTGGGACAGATTAGGGAAGCCAAATGACGATAACACTGTTGGTAAACGCAATGGGATCGATGTCCACGGTGCTGAAGTTACAAGGAAAGCAGTGGCACATGATGACAGAAACCCTAGTTCAATGGTAAAAGATTCCCCAGTTCATAATAACTCCGACGGTCTCATCTCTGAGACTTGCTTTGAACGTAGACATCTCTGTAACACAAAGGGTGCACCAAATGATGCAAATAATTCTGGTAGGAAGAGGCAGTTTGGTGAGACTGATTATTCCAATGGCTCCAAGTGGTCGAAAACTGCTGTATCTAATATGGCATCTAAGTATCCAGCTGTACCACCCGGCACAAGAGCTAATTCAATGTCTTTGGTAGCTGGGCCTGGCGCTATTGTAAGTGGCGAGGATGGAAATACCAATCTTAAGCCCGTGGAAACTGTAAGAAGCAATTTTCCCCCCGGAGCTCATCTATAATATTTTGTTTGTTTTGCCCAAGTTATGTTTGTTTTCATGTGAACTATATACGGAACTTATATTGAGTAAAACGGATGTCATTTAGTATAATCTATATTCGAGGAAACCAATCCACTGTTTCAAATGGTAAGTATCCTGGCATTTTTTTTTTTTTGGAAAGTAACTGGCTTTTCTTGTGCAGGATGTTAAGATAAAATTGCATCCAGTTGATGTGAGAGGGTCGGAGCTTTGTTCAGAGCATGGTCAGAGGACAGTTGATGGTCATATTACTTCTTTCTCAAATGGTGGTAATGCTCTTATAATACTTCAATGCAACAAATCTTTCGATGCACATTTTGCAGTCCTAAGGCACATTATTTTTCCATCTGTTTCCTGATCTTAATGCTAGCCGAAGCCATTTCTGTTTCTATCACTGTTCAAAGTCATTAGTATGTTCGCTTGACTACTTAATTTGATTTTGGAGTTTGAAATCTTCTTGGCTCAAATATTTTTTGGAGCTGTATTTTACACATTTAAATTACATGAGTTTTAACGAAAAGTTGTCTTCCTTTACAAACTAGCATCTTGAATGGCAAACTTTTTGAAGGGTGCTGGTGTATTTTGTAAGTGCATATATACGTAGATCACTAAACTGGATTGCACTTGAAGTTAGACGTTATTGATGATTTGGATTAAAGGAGTCTCTGGGAAGAAATTTTACGAGATCCTGTTAGATGCTGGGTTTGGTTAAATCTGCCTTCGCGGTTACCTGAGTTCTGACTATTTTGGTGAATAGCACATTTGACCTGCACTGCTGTCCATCCTGTACTCTTCAGACTATTAGCATCCTCTTATTCTGTTTGTTTAGAGTAATTATTAATGTCAGCTGAGACCAATGGCCTACATGGTTGTCTGGCAAGAGACATTTTTCTTGCATGATATAATTTAACTTGTCCTTTTGCAGGTGCCATGAATTTTCAGGGAGAAGGTGATGACTCGAGAACTGTAT
Organism: Papaver somniferum; assembly: GCF_003573695.1. NCBI lineage: Eukaryota > Viridiplantae > Streptophyta > Magnoliopsida > Ranunculales > Papaveraceae > Papaver > Papaver somniferum. The sequence continues at coordinate 221,469,310 of NC_039360.1, forward strand.
TTGTTACTAATGTAAGTGCTTCGAAACATCTTTTTTGATTTGTTTAAATTGTTTTCCTAGTTGAAACTTAAACCCCATAGGAAGCGAGTTATGTTCAGGACCTGTCAACGTATGGCACCCCAAATTTGTTAGGAAATGACAACCAAATAAGGATTCAAAATCTGGTCCTTGTTCTGTACTAGGATAAGTTTTCTGTGCATGCAAAAATATTACTCGGTCCTGATTTTTCCATCTGTTGTAATATAGTCCTACCTTTTGATGACATATCAAAGGTCCCACCTCAAGGAAATATTGCATAGACTTGCTGCATGTATCTAAACATGAAAATGTTTTGGTTTGCATAAAGTTATTATTATGCAAGCATTCACTGCAAGCTGATAATAGGTAAAATTGTTAAAGAAATGTCTAGAACTAAAATTTTGATGAAGTCGAGAATTATTTTAAAAGTGTCAGCATGCGTCAAAACAACTCAGAAGTAAGTCCGTTGTAGACAGTTGTTGATTAGATCTTATATATGTTACTGTATGCATATTGTTGCATATAAGACACTTATGATTTTCCACTGTTAAAAATGTTAGGTTCATTTTGCCGCGACTGATGAAGCCTTGGCTTCGCATTTTTCCAAGTGTGGTGTGATATTCAAAGTAATCATACTCAGAGATGCAATAACTGGTCAACCGAAAGGGTACAATCTAATTTCTTCCCTTTTTCCTTAGTGGTACAGTTTGTCCTGTTTTTGAAAGACTTTTGAAAGGTTTTTCTCTGTTTTCTGCGGCAAGTTTTAAATAGTTGCTTAATGTTATCGGTTGGTTCTACAATTTTAGCTCTGCTTATATTACCTTTGGCGATGAAGAGTCTGTTGACAGGGCAGTGGCACGCAGTGGGAGCTCTTTTTGGTCTAGAACTTTACAGGTTAGCAACTGCATGTCCTTTAATTTAACTATTTGTCTTTTCTCTTTGTCCAAAATTGAGAATCATGGAAGAACAAGCTCTGTTCCAATTCCGGTCTTTTGGTTCCAAATATATCGAGTTGTTTTTTGTTTTCGTATTTGACTTTATCTTTTTCATTTCTGCTTTTGGATACTAGGTTATGAGAAAGTCTGAATTGGCGGGAGTGGTGAGGCCAACAACGCCACTACAAATTGCTGGGAGACTATCACAGTTATCTTGGTTTCAGCAGCAGCAGTTTAATAGCAACAATGTCAACCTTCAGAGACCATATCCAGGTTCCCATCATCAGTGGCGACGTGATCAGCAACCAGTAAATGAAAAGAATCTCCCTGTTTCTAACTCTACACAGCCAGCTTCAGGATATATCGCCGAGCATGATTTTGTCGATTCTGCAGATACTGTCCAGATGCATACACGTTCCCTCACTTATGTCAGAAACACCCAAACCCAGACCCTTGTAGCAGGATCTGCTATCTAAACTGCTGCAACAGCTTAATAAGAATCTGTTTATCCTCCTCACATTAGTTGTACACAGATAGCCACCACTACCACTACTTACTGCCGACGTAGTTATTGTTTTTAGAGAAACTACATGAGGTTGCTTATGAATCAGTCTAATTTTGCTACCTATTGAAGAGTACTATACAGTAGAACATCCTGTCCCTCCCACAATCAGTTATTCGGCTTTACCTTAGATGTTCCATGAGATCTTTACAACTGGGACAACTTGATCTCTGAGATACAATGTAAATATTAATATTCTATGGGCAATGGTTGGATATGTCAGTATAGGCATTTCCCATGTTACGTTGTTTGGGTGCCAATTTTAAACTGATATCAGAATTACAACAAACTTTTGCTTCTTGATGCATGTTTTCATCATTTCTATGGGTTCTTATCGTCAATTATGTTTCATGGTTTTTGGTTGATGTGCGGCTAAAGTTTTCTGCATTTGAATGAGGCCAGAGAAATTCATCCGCTCTTTCTATTTCTAGAGTAGTATGTTAAAACGATTTCTTTTGTTTATTAGGTTGGTACAGGAAGGATGGATTACATTCAGAAACTCCTCTGTATATCATTAACAAGTTTCTGTACTTCTTTCGTGCAGAAACTTTTGAATCAAGACTTTGCTCACGGTACTTTATGGCAGCTCTTAGTTACATGTATGTACTTGGAAAAGGGATACAAGTCTTCCTTTTGGGTCAACGTCCTTCCCTGTCTGTGGTTTCCAAGGCGACAGTCCAAATACAGATGCATATTTATAGCCCTTGATAAAACTTGTGCCTTCATTTCAACCACTTCGCAGCGTCACTGGTCAAAATACACTGATACTGTATCTGCTTGTGACCAATATATGCCAGCTCTGAAACCCAATTTCTGAACCATGCAAGTCTAATCGTTCTATTTGGGTGAACCATCTGTTGCCTAATTGGCGCGTAACTTTCATGTCTAAGTAAGGCTTGCATATATGATTTTTCTTTAACTTTCTTGGGATTAATATTCTCTCTGTTTCTAAAATAAAAGAGTTGGTATCACTTTTTCATTTTAGCTTAAAAGGTTAAGCAATAACTTCATCAATACTCTCTTACTAGGAAGAATCCAACTGCATGATCAACAAGCTAAACTGAAAAAGTGATGGTATTTACAGAAAATTATGTTTTCTGTTCATGACACATGAATATGTACCTTGAAAGTAATGAGACTACCTTGATACATACTGCGTGGGCTTTGATGGATCTTATCCCTCTTCATCGTGCAACAAAAGTATTGATCAATGATCAGATGACAACAGCCAATTGGTATTGGAGGTGTTTTTATGAAAAATTGGATTTTCAGCGACAATTTGTACATGGGTTTTCCTTCGTATGGGCTTAGTGCACTTCTTTGGGTACGGATTTTTGAAGACTTGACCTAATTCTGGAAACAAGAAGATCCATGAAAGGAAAAGTCTTCTACAGTTCTACTCCTTTTGGATCTTCAAAAGCTTACAACTTGGAGCTTTTGGAGAATAGACGTGGTACGCTATGCGCTTTTAGGGTTTGCTTTTTTTTTTCATTTTCTTTATTTCATTTATTATTATGATGAACTCCATAGCTGAGATATTATGATGAACTCTATAACTAGTATCTAAATCTTTGTTATTGATCAAGGAATAAGTTGGAATTTCAAAAAGGATTTTTGTGCAATGAATTAGTTTTGTTTCTATGCTTTGTCGTTTATGATTCACTATTAATATTGTTATAAGATTTGAATGCTTGTTTGGTCGATTTCGGGATCAATTGAGTTAGTTTTCATTTCTTTTGCTGGATTAGGGTTTTCAATACGCAAACGTTGCATAATTCTGATTATATGTAGCATAATTGTGAATAGTGCTTGCAGTGATATATCCTACTAGTCACAATTGGATCATAATCTTAGTTAAATAGGTCTAGTGCTTTTAGACGTTGGATTACTTTGATTAGCTTGATTTCATAGAACCTAATGCATCTAGGTAAGTAAACTTGATTAGTGCACTTGATTAGTGCACTTTCCACGTAGGTTGTTTTTTTAGATAAAAATTTCATGCTTATGTCGTTTCATGTAAGTATGTTGAAATCAGAAATTTAGCAGGATATTCTTGTGATCAAGGTATTCTAAGTCTTTTGACAAAGTCGAAATTAAATTTAATAATCCTATTTATTGTTACAATTGGAAATTGTATAAATAACCTTACTTTTAACGGGCCTTCATAATTGCCCTTATACAACAATAATTATACCCTTGCCTTTCTAGAAAAGAATCTATTTAATCAGTGGTACCACATATACACTTCCCCATACTAAATCTGAAAGTTCCTTTTATCAACTGGAAACCAAAATTTGTAGAGAGAGAAACAACTCTTCCACCACCAACGCCTGCACCACCACCAGCTCCACCACCTCGACCAAATCCATCGACAACTCGGGTACTGGTATTTCCTAATCCACCGTTGTTGATGGTGGTTTTTAGTTCAGGGCTAAAATTGTGAAACCCTGTTTTAATGTGCTGTCATTCTGCAAAAAAATATAGCCATTTAAAAATAATGAGTGCCTATGACTCTTTACTTACATATGTATTGAGCAATTCAGTATATGTATATAAAATTTATTCAGAATGGTGCATGTAGCAACAATCCCAAACATTCTATAAATTTTATTAATCTCTCGCCTGCATTATTCATTAATGTATGGTTTATTGAGTATTTTTCTTATGCTATATTCCCCGGCTGAACCCTTAATATTGATATGAACATGACAATTAGTGTTCACTCGCAGCTGAGTAGCATGAATTTCCCGAAGTATCAAGATTAAGGTCTATATGAAAGTACCCAGTCAGAAGACGCGCTGACTGCTCTCTGAGAATAAAATTAAGAATTTTGTGTCAACATACAAAATTCACCAAATTTGACCATTTTTGTGACAGCTCGCAAAATTCAAATTTTAACCTAATTAATTCGCAAAAGTTAGGTTTTTTGCGCCCTATGCAATATCTCGAACTCTGTTGGTCGAGACCAAACCTAGGTAAGCTAGGAAATTAATCCTCCATGGACTACTAGGAGCAGAATCCTACCAAAAGTAGAAAACAAGAAATAAAGAGGAATTATAGCAAGTAAAAGAAACATCAAAGGGAGGCGTGGGCTGCGTGGCCACGCTACTTGGCCGGCTGATCAGCCACACTCCATGTTTCCGCTTGTCAACTCCCTTTCCCATCGACCAGTCAAATCGCTTTAAATGCGCCACACACACTTTTAAATAAAGTTGGAAGTTGGCTGGTCGATAACCTAATCCCTTAAATAATTTAATATAGGATGCCCATGTTAGTCTTAAAACCATCACGGCTGTACGTTTTGGCCACTCGATTTATCAAGTCTAGCCACTTCTTAACACGGTCGGACAAGCACCACCATGCACACCGGCGGGCCCACTAACGCCTTGCCAATCAGAATCCTTCAAACTCGCCAAAAGAGCCACTAAACGATTTCCCAAAGCTAGTTGGCCGTGCGAATTACAAAATTCTAATTTTTATTAAGCAGCGTTACATTACTACCACAAAACGATCTCGGCCGTCCAACTTTGCCAGCCGAATTGATCGGCCTAGATTCAATTCCGATCAACGGACAAAGTGCGGATACACTCACTAGTGGCCACACTATAGCGCTGGTTGGTCGAATGATCCACAAAATGCCGCCAACACCAAAAACCATTGTCCCAAAATGGGTTGGCCACACGGCTTTTAAAACCTAAATTAAATCAACGACATCCATTAACTGCCGCAAATCATCTCGACCGCCCAACTTCGCTAGACGAATCTTCCGGCCAAACTCCTACTCTAGGCTTTCAACAAGATATGGCCATGATCACTGGCCACCCCTCTTCCATAAGGAACAATCGTCCAAGCCGTGTCCTGCCCATATGACTCATAAACGATCTCCCAAAGATGGCCAGCCGCCCTTCTTGTAGAAATCTTAAATAAATAGCGGTAACCAACAATTGCCGCAAATCATCTCAGCCATCCAATTTGGCTAGCCAATTTAACCGGTCTAGATTTAACTTGGACCGACCAATAGGATGTCAAAATTGCTACCAGCCATCACTCTCCTATAGGGACCGACCTACCTACCTTTGGCATGCATAAATAGCTCACAACAGCTTCCTGAAACTGGCCGATCATGATCCTTTTAAGACACTAGTTTCCTCGACCAACCAGGACGGGATCAATACAACGATGCATCACATGCATCGATTATTTTGAGCTGCTTGCTTAAAAACGATGCTTTACATACATCGAATACATACGATATTTCATAAATATCGGTTTCACAAATAACTTAGTTATTTAACGCTAATAGCGTTACATGCTATTCTTTGCGTCAAGTCTCATGACTTGACTCATCACACATGACTACCCGCCACTTAGTTTGCGCGTGATTGGTTAGAATAATTAGGTCTTGCAAGCAAGACCCACTCAGCAACTTGCTTCATGTTTTCCACGAAAATACTCGATACATCAAACATGTCACAAACTGTCATCAGGGTATTGGTATGACAGACTACAGCGTGCGACGGGCAACACGGCCATTACAAGAAAGTGTCAGGAAAGGCGGGCAGTTAGTGATGATAGAGAAGTAGTGGGACGAAACCACACAGTCTTCCCCTCATAGTGGAAACGTGGTTTTCACCATCCTTCATGATCCCACTCCTCCATCACTCAACTATTCCCAGTTCCTATGAGATCAGGGTTCGCGCAACTACGACTGATTAAATAGGTTTTCAACCTATTTCAACCAACGACAATTTTGGTTATTAACACAGTATGTAGAAGTAAACACCAAAGAACTGATAGCTTACATTCTGTAAGCAAGTTCCATATTCTGATACAAGTCATAAAACAACCACACCTTCATAGTTCATCATTATGATCTCAACACCTTCTTCACTTTCCTCCCTAAGATCAACCCTTCTCCTTCATTTTGTGACCGAAGCAAGACTGGAACGGCCATTTCTTGGTTTTGGCCAGGATTGTACAAATTGATATCTCGAATCTAAAGTACTCCCGTGCAGTGCATTTGTTTAGGGTTTAGATTCGTTTCTCGGCGACACACCCAAATTTACCATTTCCAGCAGAATCAGTTTTTACTCCAATACAACCGTATCAACGAACTTTATCATCAGATCCATCACTATTTATATTTCCACCGAATCCACCACCTGTAGCACCATCACTACCTCTAAATTATGGATTTCAGATCGATTTTCACTAGATTTATCTACAAAACCTAATTTTGGTGATAGATCAACAAGAAGCTAATATCCAGAACCTAATCTCGTTCACCAGTAACGTTAGATTCATTTTGATTTAGAGATTCAAAAAATATTCGATTTAACTTTTCAAATCGAGATAGCTTTGTTAGAGCATTGCTCGGTCGACCTCGCATGCGTTGCTATCTCAATCATGTTTTTCAATGTTAGTGATCAAAACTATAAGTCTTGATTTCTAGTCTACTATAGCTAAGGTCTCAGACTAGGATAGAAAGTGTAGCTGAGCTCAAGAACTCCATGACGATCATCATACAAGACGAAGGACTGCTCAAGGAACTGGTGGATCTTCATCGACTAAAAGGTATGTGGAGGCTTGAACTTATCTATTACTCAAAAGTCTATCTACTCTATCTCCTATATTGAGACAAAAGTCGTTATGCTATATAGACTTTGATTATACACATTTTCTATTTCGAGCCGAGTTTATCTCGCATATCTATTTCTCGAAATATGTGTTGGTAAGATTTCGCTTTCGCCAAACTTATCTTTACCTAGTGACGAAAGTCATGTTATGTTTCAATCACTTTGAAAATGGCTTTGATGACGATAGTCGATTCTTTATGTCTAACGACTATTATAACATTATAGAAAAATGTGTCAATGATTGAAATGAGAGTTTAGATTATATAACCAATGGTGGATATAAGCATTGTTTTGGAAACACAAATATGTATAAGTCCTTATTCCTTGAACCGAAGTTTGCGAACTTTGTTGATCAAGAGAACCGGAACAAGAGCCGTGAACTCAGTCCGCGAACCCAGTCTGCAAACTGGCGGAAGTTCTCGACCCGAGAAAATCTGCTGGAGTTTGAGAAGTCCTTCCGGGAACTTAAGTCCACGAACCCAGTCTGCGAACTTGAGTTAGGTTATATCTAAAAACGATTGTTTGTGAACTCATATTTATATAAACTAAGGAATGCAAGTTTGCAAACCGTGGCTATAAAGTTCATGAACCGATTCGAGTGAATCAAATCGTTCTTGCTTCAATTGTGTCTTGTGTAGTTAAATAAGATTTACTTGCAATTGAACAACTCTCTAACTAGTTCATTTGAGTCATTTGAACTAGTTCTGGTGAAGAAGAGATTGGTTGATATGAAAGTACTCATATGGCTAACCATTTGGTTAACTACTATTCAACCAACAAATGTACATGTTTGGGTACGGTTACACAAACCTAAAATCGTACATTTCACTTGTGTGTAACAAGATAGGTTTTTCGATCTAACGGTTGAAAGATATTATCTTGAATCTAAATCAGGTTTTCATCTAACGGTGAATATTGAATGCTTTGTTACCAAGCTAACATTGATTGCAAACCCTGATTTCAAAGACTATATAAAGGAGAACTCTAGCAACTGAGAAACCTAATCCCCACACCTTCTGTGTGATACTAGTTGCATAGCTAGAGTCGATTTTCCTTTAACCTTTGGTTTCTTCTTCTAAACCAGGTTAACGACTTAAAGACTTCATTGGGATTGTGAAGCCAGACCGATACTACTTTCTTGTAGTTGTGTGATCTGATCTTGCATATTCTGTCGTACGAGTACAATCGTAAGGATTGGCTTGATATTAATATCTCCGATAGGCAAGATATAAAAGTAAACACAAACATCTTCGTCTCATCGTTTGTGATTCCACAACATCTTCTTTCGCCGCGTCGATTAATATTGTTGTGAGGTGATTGATAATACTAGGATGTTCTTCGGGAATGTAAGTCCAGTTTATCAATTGGTTCCTGTTCACCTTGATTTATCAAAAGACGGAACAAAATCTTGTAGGTATTTCTGTGGGAGACAGATTTATCTATTACTATAGACTTTCTATGTGATACATATTTGTTTATTAAAGTCTTCGAATTTGGGTCGTAACAACTTTTAGTTGTGGGTGAGATCAGCTAAGGGAATAAAGTAAGTAGCATCTTTCTGGGATCAGAGACGTAGGAGCATAACTGTACCTTGGATCAGTGTGAGATTGATTGGGGTTCAAATAAAGTCCATACCGAAGTTAGTTTGAAGTAGGCTAGTGTCTGTAACGGCTTAATACAATGTGTTCAATCTGGACTAGGTCCCGGGGTTTTTCTGCATTTGTGGTTTCCTCGTTAACAAAATTCTGGTGTCTGTGTTATTTCTATTCCGCATTATATTTTGTTATATAATTGAAATATCAGAGGTTGTGTGTTAGGTTCAATCAATTAGAATATCCAACCTTTGGTTGTTGATTTAAATTGATTGACACTTGGATATTGGCCTTTGGTACCATCCAAGTTATCTCTCTTTGATAAAGACTCGCAGATTTCTATTTGCTTGATTATAGATCAAATCGAGAGATTGAGATATTAACTCTTTGATATACTTTTATCTAGATTGAGTATGACTGTCTAGTTGATTCTCTAGAAAGTATATTGGAGTTTGTCGATCCAGATTGCTAAGCGAAATGTTAGGTGTGGTTGTTAGACCTCCGCTTTTTCAATTGGTATCAGAGCAGGCAAACACTCTACACCTAATAAGTTTGTGTTTGTTCGTTCCTTAAAAATTGTCCCATGGGAAATTTCTTTGGAAAACTTTCTATTGGCATCTGTAACGCACGCCAGAAATCCTTAAAGAATGCTCAAGGATTATTATGGTTAAAACCTCCGGTTCCTCATGATAATCTCACTTCATCTAAAAAGGAAGATTTAGATGATATGTATCAATCCAAAGGAAAAAATAAAAAGAAGGAAAGATTGAGGAAACGTTCGTCACGCTCAAGGATATGGAATCTCACCAGATTAACTCTTGATCTCTTTGAGGAATACTATCATAATGGATCAATTGATAAAGATCTATTCAGAGCTTTAGAAGACGTTTTTAAATTCTTAGGAAAACTTAATTCTGTTAGGCCTAAGAATCAATCCGAAAAAGGTTATGTACATGTTATACCATGGAATAATATGGTATAGCCTAGGAATCAGAAGAATCTTCCTTCTATCCATATTAAATGAAGTATAGAAAGCTCTAACTGCCCTAATTATCATCATTACGTTGATTACATCACGGGAACTGTTCACACATATCAACCAGAAATGTTGCATGAGAATTCCTCTGCACATTATGCCTCTTGGTAACAAGCCTGGCAATACCCCATTTGTATATATCTTGGAATGGGGAAAGAAATGGTTTGAGTTGTGTCCAGTTTTGTTATTCTCTTTTTCAATACCAAATAAAGCTTTTTACTGCATCCATCGTCTCTCACAATTTGAGTTGTCACGGGATGCATAACCTTTGATATGCAAACGTCTAAGAAAATCCCACTTTTCTTTTGTGGGTCGCGATTCACAAACGGGTCCAAGCCCATTATTGATCTTATAAAGAAGAAGTTTGCGCACTCTCTTCTTCATCCCGTCAGTCCGCGTACGTGAACCTCTAGGGTTTTGTGTGCTTCCTCCATTGAAGTCTCTTTGGAGAAATTAAAAGAAAGGGTGTTCAAGATTCACTCCAAGTAAGTAAATTCCTCTTGTTCCTTTCAATTTCTTAGATCTCATGATGAATTCTAAGGGCTCAAAAAGAAGTTCCAAAAGCTCAAATACCTCTAGCATGGATTTTTCTTGTGACCAAAATTCTCTTAGGATTAGGTTTGTGGATGATTCTTGTGCTAGAATTTTTGAAAAGATTTCATCTAAAGGTTTTATCCTAGAAAAGAAATTGGATCTATCTAGTGGGCATGAAGAGGATTTAGTTTTCTTCAAAAAATTCAATCTTGGAAACATCTTTGATGGTCATGGCAAGGATTTGATTCTCTCACAAGAATTTTCTATGCCAACATTCATGATATTGATCTTAATAAAATGGAATTCAAATCCATGATGAATAGAAAAAGATTTCTTGTTGATAGAGAACTAATTTCGAAGATTACCAGCATTCCATTGGGAAACGTGCATCTTCCTAGACCTAGTGATGAACGTCCATCATGTGATGAAATATTTCTTGGGCTTTGTGGCAAGAAGGTAGCTTGGAATCAAGGGAAGTTTCCTACTAACGATCTTAGTATTGCATTGATGGCATTTGGAAAACTTGGTATCTCCAAACTTTGTCCCTCCATAATTGAGAACTCTTGGTGGAGTCATGAGTTTGCAGAATTGGTCTATTTCCTTGAATCGGGTGTTCAAAGTCTCGATATTTGTGGATTTATCATTTTTCAAATGACTTCGATGACTTCACCCATCAAGATGTTAGGTTATCCTTGCTTGATTGGTCAAATTTGCCGTGATCGTGGTTTTGATTCAATTGGCAACTCTCTCGGGGTTCCCAAACCGGTTCGTCCCTGTACCTTCAAAAAATGTGCGCAAAAGACAAAGAGATGCTTCCCTTAACAATTGTGACCCTACCACCTTGAGTCTTCTTCAAAAAATTCACAAGGGTGTGTGTAAGGTCAATTCAAGGGTGAAGTGTGTCCAATAACAATTGTCGTTGGTTGCAACGAAGTTTCCCGAGCTCAAGGAAGAATTGAACACAATTCAAGCATCTTGGAGTATCTCCGACGAGGAAGAGGATGAGTAAATTGTGATATTGTTTTCATAGTAAATCTTCTATTTTCTTGTTTTATTTAGAAGAATAACTAGAGTTATGAATAACCATTATTGTGATTACACATAGCTATGTCCAATGTTATCATCTTCATGTTTCTAGGTTTATTTGTTTAAATTCTAAGAAAATTGTTTGGAAGATCATTTTTGCAGTTGTTGATGGTGGTTTTTAGCTTAGGGTTAAAATCGTAAAACCTTACATCTGACATGACATCACTAGGACCACTAGCGCATTTATTGAATCATTCAACACGCCTACGTAAGAATTACCAGGGTACCTTTTTTTTTTACATATATATGTGTCATGTTCCACGGTAGAACCCTTAGTATTGACCGACATCACCTTCGTACACCAAGACCTAAATTCTTACACCACCGTGCTAATGGAAAACCATGACATCCACGTCTCCGCGCCAAGGCATGCCAACCATGCCAGTCGCATGTGCCAATGGCATGCCATGCCAGCCACATCTCCGTTCCAAGGCATGCGAACCATGCCAGCCGCACCACCGTGCCAATGGCAAACCATGCCAGCCGCGCCACCGTGCCAATGGCAAACCATGCCAGCCATGTATCCGCTCTAAGGCATGCCAACCATGCCAGCCGTGCCACCGTGCCAATGGAAAACCATGCCAGCCACGATTCCATGCCAAAGCCATACCGACCCCGCTACATGCCGCTGGCTTCCAAAACGAAGGGTTGCAACAATCAACGGTCACCCTTCCATATGAGATGCAGATCTTAGACGTCCAAGGTTGCCAGCCAACGCATGGTAACCTTTGGCCCAATGCCAAAACCCTAGTTTTGGCCACGCCTAAATCGCGCCAAGGCATGCCGACCATGCCACATGTGCCAATGGAATGCCGCGCCTAAACCATACCTTGTCGGCCTTCCCTATACGGCTGCCAAAACGAATGCGTGCGATAATCAACGGCCACCCTTCCATCTTAGATGTAAATCTTAGCCGTCTAAGGTCGCCAGCCAACGGATGGTAACCTTTGGCCCAACGCCAAAACCCTAGTTTTAGCCACGCCTAAACCGCACCAAGGCATGCCGACCATGCCACATGTGTCAATGGCATGCAGTGCCATCCACCTTGCCGCGCCTAAACCATACCATGTCGGCCTTCCCTTTACGGCTGCCAAAACGAAGGCGTGCGACAATCAACGACCACCCTTCCATCTTAGATGCAAATCTTAGCCTTCCAAGGTCGCCAGCCAACGCATGGTAACCTTTGGCCCAATGCCAAAACCCTAGTTTTGGCCACGCTTAAACCGCGCCAAGGCATGCCGACCATGCAACATGTGCCAATGGCATGCCGTGCCAGCCACCTTGCCGCGCCTAAACCGTACCATGCCGACATTCCCTTTACGACTGCCAAAACGAAGGCGTGCGACAATAAACGACCACACTTCCATCTTAGATGCAAATCTTAACCGTCCAAGGTCACCAACCAGCGCATGGTAACTTTTGGCCAATGCCCTAGTTTTAGCCACGCCTAAACCGCACCAAGGCATGCCGACCATGCCACATGTGCCAATGACATGCCGTGCCAGCCACCTTGCCGCGCCTAAACAATACCATGCCGGCCTTCCCCTCACGGCTGCCAAAACGAAGGCGTGCAACAATCAACGACCACCCTTCCATCTTAGATGCAAATCTTAGCCGTCCAAGGTCACCAACCAACGCATGGTAACCTTTGGCCCAACGCCAAAAGCCTAGTTTTGGCCACGCCTAAATCGCGCCAAGGCATGCCGACCATGCCACATGTGCCAATGGGATGCCGTGCCAACGACCTTTCTGCGCCTCAACCATACCATGCCGGCCTTCCCTTCACGGCTTCCTAAACGAAGGCTTGCAACAATCGACGGCCACATTTCCATCTAAGACTCAGATCTTAGCCGTCCAAGGTTACCAGCTAACGCAGGGCATATTTTTGGATCGATGCCAAGCCCTAGTTTTGGTCGCGCCAAAAAAATGCCAAAACCCTAGCTTTTGGCCACACCTAAACTAGGCCATATTAAAGCCATCCCGTCCATGCTTTCATGCCACTGGCTACCAAACGAAGGGTTGCAATAATCAACGGATACCCTTCCTCTCAAGATGCAAAATCTCGACCGTCGAAGGTCACCACCGAGCCGGCAAGTCTCCCAAGATCAACTTGCCAAACAACAACAACATGCTACATGTTTTCCAGGAAAACACTCGAGAGATCAACACATGTCACAAACTGGGGGGTGCTCATTGGGTTTTGGTTTGGCGGTTTACAGCATACGGCGTACACTACGCCCGTTACAAGACAGTGTCATAAGGATGAGGAGGTTAGTAAATACAAGGAGTAATGGTAAAATGCTTTCTTTTATGGAACATCAATTCCAGGCGTTACCGGTTACCACCTCCTCCCATTTACTCATCCGTTTTCCATTTCTTACGAGACCAGAGTACGTTTCACTTTGACTTGTATAAATAAATCTTACCTGTTTCCACCGAACAACAAGTTCTGGTCAGGAGTGTACAACAGTCAGAAAACGTTTGCTAGCTTTCCCATCTGTTAGATTCCTACTTTCTGATGCAAGTCACAAAACAACTACTCTTCCAGGATCAACTATTCTGGTCTCAACACTCATTTCGCTTCCCTCTCCAAAACCAACCCTTCTCCTCCTCTTTGTGACCGAAGCAAGTATGGAACGACCATTTCTTGGTTTAGGCCGGATTTGTACAAATTGATCTCTTGAATCTAAAGTACTCCCTTGCTGTACATTGTTTAGGGGTTTAGACTCGTTTCTCACCCACACACCCAAAATTACCGAAATCAGCAGAAACCGTTTTCACCCTCAAACAATTGGCGACCACAGTGGGAGATTGATCTTTCGGTTACCCGAAATGGATCCGATCAAATATTTTACTTTTTCCATGATCATCTCTATTTCAGGTATCTGGGGCATCCTCCTTAATAGATAAAATATTCCTAAAATCCAAGGGTAATAAAGGAAAATTCTTGCTTTTTGACAGTCTGGGGGATGAAAACTGAATTTCCTTTTGGTTCACCTCGAAGACGACTTTCTTTTTTAAAACCCATTTTTAAAGATCTAGAAAAAAGAATAACGGGATTTCTGTTTCTAGAGTAGGATCTGCGGCGCAAATTAAAGCCATGAAACAAGTAGCTGGAAAATTAAAATTGGAGCTGGCTCACTGTATCGACTGACGAAATACAAAATCGTACGCCGTGGATGAATGCGCCTACCGTTTACAACATGTCTAGGTTCCGCGACTAACAGTAGCTGATACTCGATTACAATGTCAACTTTCAATCCTCAATCTCATATTTCGACCTAGACGTCAGGACGGTAGAATCCAAACGACCCTCCTAGGGATCGACGACTCAGTTACCAGACGGCCCGGTTACCAGTCATGACACGACAAGGGATGACTGGGGACTTTCCACAGTCACAGTGGTGCTTCCCATAAAACTCGGTCTTACACCCGGGAGATTCCTTTCATCAGGAGATCCGAAAAATCGAGTAAGTCTTGCTAGACAAAATACATGGTCTACTACTTCAAATCTTCACAGGGGAGATAAAAAACCGATAGCCATATTTTTCCCGTGTTTCATGCTTTCTACTATCGCACTACATTCACAATTCCATGATTTCCCTGGGGTACTCATGCCACTTATATTCATAACCAAAAACATTAATATTCTAAAACAGTTCATTCCAAATAATAATCCAAAACCCTCAGGGGTAATACTTGTCTATCAACCCAAAAATCCAGAAAATCAAAACCATAAACCAAGCGCTTTGTTTTCCTTTCAAAAAAAAAAGTCACCTACCCGCACGTGCCTACTTTGCATAATAATGATTACCCGTCACTATTCATGAGGTAGCTGACGTTACTACGGTGACATTCGAAGAGGAATTGTTTATGACGAAGTGTTTCTACAAGTTTATGAAAGGCATACCCACGGCTAGGGTTTACACCAGTTCAGAAGAATAATATTTATACAGATTTATGTAAGGCATACCTATGGCTAGGGTTTTCACCAACACAAGAAAACAAGAAAACAAATTGAAAGAGAAACGCACTGACAGGGGATTCGTGGGTGGATAAAGTCTTACCTCCCGTACCAGACGGGCGATGAACCGTTGAATTCGACTCAGGCCACCGACTCCTATGTCAGTGTACGAACCCGAGGAGTCGAGACAGTATCGTAACTGTCGTCCTTCCCTGCAAACAGTATATATTTAATTTTAACCCTTCCTTAGGGTTTAAAAATAAAAATGTCCAAGTCCAAAAATAAAAATGTCCAAAAAGGAAAAGAAAAATTAGAAAAATAAAATCCTATTTACAGTTTCTAAAAATAAAACAAAATAACTATATACAAAATCTTCCTCTTCACTCCTTTCAGATTCCTCTTTTCTTTCCTTCTTTAGCGATGCTTTCCTTTTATAGTACTTTTCTTTCCTTGTAGCTTCGTTCCAAATCTGAAAAGAATCGAAAAATACCAAAACGCGTAAAAAAGAACAAAAAAAAAATATAATAAAAAAATAAATAAACTTAAAACAAATCTAAATACAAATCCGCGTCGGCGGAGCCAAAAATTATACTGGTAAGTATTCCCGCCTGTCACGCGAGTGACCCGGGTTCGATCCCCGGCAGCGGCGCCAAAAATTGATGTAGTTTTTTAAGTGGTAAATAAAGTTCGTTCAACTCGGACTTGTGTAGACTCAATTTCAGACTTAATAATAGAAAAAAATAAAAATAAAGAAAATATATACACAAGGTTTGTCACAATGTCGAGAGATTACTGAGACTCAGGATTCCACCAAACCTCATACCATGTGGTTCAAAAATCAATTCTTAGACAATTATAGCTCTTGTTTATTGACTCTAATTCTTTGCCAGGGTAGATTTTAAAAAGATTAACTGTAAATCACTAGCATGATGCATCAAAAGCACTTAGACCAAGCATACATCATCATACGACTTCACAACTAATTAAGAAAAATCATAAAACGATTAAATTAATGCAAAAAGTCATAAAAAGAATTAAATATAATTACCACACGTATGAAATATGGCTTCCTCCGTCATCCCAGTGTTGGGGTTTAGCTCCTCATATTAATCATGATCTCAAAATATGTGTTTGTTGCTCAAAAGATGATTAAAAGAGTGAAAAGTAATAACATAGACTGTTTGCAACAGTGTACTGGTGTTGCAAAACAGCTGTTACAATAGAACTGTTACAGAAAAACTGTTGCTTTGTCGCTGATTTAAGACTGCCCTGAAATAAGACTGCCCTGAACAGCTTAACGTTCTTCAGCTGTTAAACATCAACACTTTTCTGCGACTGTCTACCGAGGGTCAATGTTCTTCAGCTGTTCTTCTTCTTCAACAGCAGCAGCAGCAGAAACAGAGTTTGGTAAAACTCTGATTTCTTCTTCTCTGGCTCTCCTTAGGTTCCCAAACTCTCGACACCTCTTCTATATGACCCAAGACATCTATTTATATCAAAAATATCGATTAAATCTCTCCCAAATCTTCCAAAATCTCTTTCCTTCTCTTCACGGACAAGTTGCGACAATTTCTTGTTTTAGGATTTCTACGCGTTTCTGAGCTTTCCTTTTTATTATAAACTCTTCCTTAGATAGGTACAAATATTTGGGAAGGTTTACATCATTTTAATCACTCTAAAATTCCCTAAAACAGGTCACACACGTGACTTTCCATATTTTCTTGTTGTGAGAAAAATCCGTCGTTTGAGCCCAATCTAATCGATTTAAACACCCATATCAGATTCCTAGACCCATAAGGAGTCCATCCTATGAAAATCAGAGGTTTAATCGACCTCAAACTCCTCCAAATCACGATTTCCAAAACTGCTCTTTAACTACACCTTTTTTCCCGCCAAAACCTGATTTTTGAATGTTGAAGATGGTTGCCCCTTATCCAGAGTACGGGTGCGATTAGCAGATGCCTGGAAATGGGATTCCCCTTAGTAATTATGTTACCCCTTATCCAAAGTGAGGGTCCGAATAGCAAATGTCCTCCCATGAACGCAAAAAACATTTTTCGAGCCAATTTCGCCGCAAAATCTTATTTTTCCAAAAACACCTACAAAGACATAAAAAGCCAAAATAAATACAAAATCGAGCACTAACAATATATACAATTGAGATTATATCAGACACAAAAATGTGTCTATCAATGCTTGCCCACTTCATTGCTACCGCGCTACCGCTAACACCAGGACGTGAGAACAAAGATACGAGATAAAAAGGAGAGCCAACCCCTTTCATACGCATAACACTTTTGGAATTTGAATAAGGAAATGCTTTCCTATTTGAGCTACGTATGGAAAGAGGCAACGAGCCCGCAAGAACAAGTCCGCGCCACGCCAAGTCAGCGCTGTGCTAAGCCGACAGTCCGCACCATACCAAATCCAAGCCAACGTCCATGCCAAGCCAGCGTCCACGCCAAGCCAGCGCCCATTCCAAGCCGATCCAGTGCTAACAACTTGCATCTTTACAGCAGATTGCATCTTTCCAGCGCCAGCAGCTTGCATCCTTTCCAGCGCTAACATCTTGCATCTTTACAGCAGCTTGCATCTTCCCTGCGCCAGCAGCTTGCATCCTTCCAGCGTTGCTCTTGAACACCCAGTAGAAGGGAATCGGTAATCTATTTTCATTACACGAAAAGATCAGGAACGACTTCTCCAAAATCGAAGCAAAGATAAATCAGCAACCCCCCTGAGTTCACAAAGACTCTTTTTCCTGTCAGGAGATGCATGATTTTTTGGGATTTCGCCCGCAAAATCGTGCAGTCTATGATGAAACATTTATGTGAGATTCTATATTTCCCCAAGGAGCAACGTCAAGGCATATTTGCAGCCCTCAACCGCAATGCATCAGGGAAGCAGCTGTGTCCAACCAGAGAAGTCGTTCCCAAACCCCAACCTCTCCTGGAAATCACGATTGATAGATGGAACTGGGGAATCCTAACCATTGTTCGCTTGAAGGGTGTCCAGTTTGACAGCACACTGATTAACGCAGCCGCTCCGCTTCAACATTCTCCAGTAGCGACTCCGCTTCAACGATCACTCTGACAGCCGCTCTGCTTCAACACTCGCTCCAGCAGCCGCTCCGTTTCAGCGTTATCTCTATAAGCTTCTCCAGGATCCGAAGAAGAGGCTTCAGCGTTTGGCTTCTTAAGTTTCAACATCTTCTCCAAGAGCCGAAGCTGCTTCAACGACGCTTCTTCCTACAAAGGGTCGTACCACCACGCTCCCCATGTCAAGGATCATGATCACAACCAACCAATCTTCGTAGTCATGGACAGTTTGCTTGCTTACGCATCCATCCAATCCTTTTACTTCCACGGGTGCCCGTACAAATCCATCCAATCCTTTTACTTCCACGGATGCCCATATAATTCCAGCCAACCTACTTTGTTACCACGACAATGTAGTCTCTTCTGATTATATCTGCTACCAAGAATTGTTGCCGCTCATTTGTTGATACCAGCCAGAGCTTCACCACAACAGCAATCACTACAAAGATGGAAACATGTAAACTATACTTGAGGACTGAGGATATACACGGAATCCCTTCACTGTCAAAGCTCAAAAGACACAGTCAACCAAAAGGCCATAGCCGCAACAAGGTCATCTACTCTTCAAGGGTGCAGCACAAGAATATCATCACCTCTCTGTCTAGAAGACGCCTTCAACACTTTACGAGGACGCGGAGGATCCCAAGCCTGCTCAGAGGAAAATAACTTCAGAAACTGAAGAAAAATGCGACTGGGGACTTCTCTTCGCAGTCTATCGACGACCATCAAAGACTCATGAGATAACTCCAGAGACGCGGCTGAAACATTTTCTGAAGAAACAGAAGGAGCCATGATAAATAACATAACTCTCTCATTCCTACATCTTCGATATCCAGAATACTTCGTCCATGTGATATCCTGAGCATCCCAGCGTCACATCCAGAAGAGTACGATAAGCTTGTATCAAATCACGTGGACGTGGATTCAAGGCGATGCAATGAAAATAGGATACACATGAGGACTACCAGCATTAGACGCTTTCACTCCCCTCAACCAGGTTATTTATTATTTCAACATCATCACTGTCGAAGTTTCACGGCCGCGGGAATTTCTCAACACGAAGCCGTACATGTACACCGAAGACTTCAAGAGCACGCCACAAAGATACATTCACATATTCATCCATGCCATCGGATCAAAACGAAGTATAACTGGGGACTTCTTACCACATCTCATTCCATACGATAGTCCAAGATTCAGAAGATGGTCCGAAGGATGTCGCTTGGAACAAAGTCCTGGAAGACTTGATAGTAGCACATCGGAAACAGAACGTCTCCCTATTTCATCCGGGGGCTCCAGAAGTTTTCAACCATACAAGCATTCACAACACATCATCATCACGATCAGAAGGTCCAGGCACTGAACAACCTAAAGCCGAGGATGGACCGACACCGCAACCACAATCTCCAAGATTAACCCTGACATGATCGTTGCCGAGCATATATTCCATCCATCCGTCCCAAGAATGTAATGGAGTTTGGTAAATTTTGGAATCCACTGGAGAGACACTGCAGACGAAAGCCCGGATACAAACGAGCAACAGAAAACAGAAGAAGGTCAATAGCTCTTTTCATACGGATGGAGTTTCTAGAGTTTTGCACAGAATAAAGTTCCCTTCTTGCTCCATAAATGGGAAGAGATATCTCGGCGCGACTATGCTACCCCGGGCCCGCAACAACTCTCTTGAATTCTTCCTGAGTTTCACTGTTGGGCCGTTTTCACCTCCTAAACGAGCTCATAACCTATATATTCCCTCGTAAAGAGATAGGAAATTCTTTTCCAGTCAGATGGAGGGGCGGACCGTAAAAATCCGAGTTCGTACGAGAATTCTACAACGATTTTAGTAAGGAGCGCTAATTAGGGTTTCGGCATCCCAGACCCTGATTTTGACAAAGTTGCTAGGCGCCATCACTACCATTTGATAACCGAAGTTCCAGCGTCATCACCATCATTTGATATCCGAAGTTCTGATACCAGTTTACACCATTCTGCGGACTGAAGCCAGTTTCCTCCATTCCAAGCCGACCAACGCCTGCGGCTCCCATTCCAAGCCGACCAACGCCTGCGGCTCCCATTCCAAGTCGACCAACGCCTGCGGATCCCATTCCAAGCCGACAATCTACATCTCACCACTTCATGGTCTAGCCAGCAACAACACAAGTAGAATCTATGCAAAACCGTCAACACGAGAATCACGAACTCTCCTTACCTCTCGAAAAAGGTTAGTCGGGTCTTCTTGACCATATTTTCACGACTTGATCTCAATTTTTTCCTCTCCTGTCACCATCTTATGCTTACATCGCAACAATGCTCCTGTTCCGATCTAAGCAGGGGACTTAATGTTGATGGTGGTTTTTAGCTTAGGGTTAAAATCGTAAAACCTTACATCTGACATGACGTCACTAGGACCACTAGCGCATTTATTGAATCATTCAACACGCCTACGTAAGAATTACCAGGGTACTTTTTTTTTTTACATACATATGTGTCATGTTCCACGGTAGAACCCTTAGTATTGACCGACGTCACCTTCGTACACCAAAATCTAAATTCTTACACCACCGTGCCAATGGAAAACCATGCCAACCACGTCTCCGCGCCAAGGCATGCCAACCATGCCAGCCGCACCACCGTGCCAATGGAAAACCATGCCAGCCACGTATCCGCGCCAAGGCATGCCAACCATGCCAACCATGCCAGCCGCATGTGCCAATGGCATGCCGTGCCATCCACATCTCCGCGCCAAGGAATGCCAACCATGCCAGCCGCACCACCGTGCCAATGGAAAACCATGCCAGCCACGTCTCCGCGCCAAAGCATGCCAACCATGACAGCTGCGCCACCGTGCCAATGGCAAATCATGCCAGCCATGTCTCGGCGCCAAGGCATGCCAACCATGCCAGCCGCATCACATGTCACAATGGAATGCCGTGCCATCCACACCTCTGCGCCAAGGCTTGCCAACCATGCCAGCCGCGCGTGCCAATGGCAAACCATGCCATCCATGATTCCATGCCAAAGCCATGCCGACCCCGCTAAATGTCGCTGGCTGCCAAAACGAAGAGTTGCAATAATTAACGACCACCCTTCCATCTGAGATGCAGATCTTAGCCGTCCAAGGTCGCCAGCCAACGCATGGTAACCTTTGGCCTACCGCCAAAACCCTAGTTTTGGCCACGCCTAAACCGAGCCAAGGCATGCCGACCATGCCACATGTTCCAATGGCATGCCGTGCCAGCCACCTTGCCGCGCCTAAACCATACCATGCCGTCCTTCCCTTTACGGCTGCCAAAACGAAGGCGTGTGACAATCAACAACCACCCTTCCCTCTTAGATGCAAATCTTAGCTGTCCAAGGTCGCCAACCAACGCATGGTAACCTTTGGCCCAACGCCAAAACCCTAGTTTTGGCCACGCCTAAACCGCGCCAAGGCATGCCGACCATGCCACGTGTGCCAATGACATGCCGTTCCAGCCACCTTGCCGCGCCTAAACCATACCATGCCGGCATTCCTTTTACGACTGCCAAAATGAAGGCATGCGACAATAAACGACCATGCTTCCATCTTAGATGCAAACCTTAACCGTCCAAGGTCACCAACCAACGCATGGTAACTTTTGGCCCAACGCCAAAACCCTAGTTTTAGCCACGCCTAAACCGCGCCAAGGCATGCCGACCATGCCACATGTGCCAATGGCATGCCGTGCCAGCCACCTTGCCGCGCATAAACCATACCATGCCGGGCTTCCCCTCACGTCTGCCAAAACGAAGGCGTGCGACAATCAACGACCACCCTTCCATCTTAGATGCAAATCTTAGCCGTCCAAGGTCACCAACCAACACATGGTAACCTTTGGCCCAATGCCAAAAGCCTAGTTTTGGCCACGCCTAAACCGCGCCAAGGAATGCCGACCATGCCACATGTGCCAATGGCATGTCGTGCCAGCCACCTTGCTGCGCCTAAACCATACTATGCCGGCCTTCCCTTCACGGCTTCCAAAACGAAGGCTTGCAACAATCAACGGCCACATTTCCATCTAAGACTCAGATCTTAGCCGTCCAAGGTTACCAGCTAACGCAGGGAAACCTTTTGAATCGACGCCAAGCCCTAGTTTTGGTCGCGCCAAAACAATGCCAAAACCCTAGCTTTTGGCCACGCCTAAACTAGGCCATATTAAATCCATGCCGGCCATGCTTTCGTGCCACTGGATACCAAACGAAAGGTTGCAATAATCAACGACTATCCTTCCTCTCAAGATGCAAAATATCGACCGTCGAAGGTCACCACCGAGCCGGCAAGTCTCCCAAGCTCAACTTTCCAAACAACAACAACATGCTACATGTTTTCCACGAAAACACTCGAGACATCAACACATGTCACAAACTGGGGGATGCTCATTGGGTATTGGTTTGTCGATTTACAGCGTGCGGCGTACACTACGCCCGTTACAAGACAGTGTCATAAGGATGAGGCGGTTAGTAAATACATGGAGTAATGGTAAAACACTTTCTTTTACGGAACATCAATTCCAGGCGTTACCGGTTACCACCTCCTCCCATTTACTCATCCGTTTTCCATTTCGTACGAGACTAGAGTACGTTTCACTTCGACTTGTATAAATAGGTCTTACCTATTTCCACCGAACAACAAGTTCTGGTCAGGAGCGTACAACACTCAGAAAATGTTTGCTAGCTTTCCCATCTGTTAGCTTCCCACTTTCTGATGCAAGTCACAAAACAACTACTCTTCTAGGATCAACTATTCTGGTCTCAACACTCTATTCGCTTCCCTCCCCAAAACCAACCCTTCTCCTCCTCTTTGTGACCGAAGCAAGTCTGTAACGTCCATTTCTTGGTTTAGGCCGGATTTGTACAGATTGATCTTTTGAATCTAAAGTACTCCCTTGCAGTATATTGTTTATGGTTTAGACTCGTTTCTTACCCACACACCCGAAATTACCGAAATCAGCAGAAACCGTTTTCACTCTCAAACAACAGTATTAATCTTTTTGGTTTTATATTGCAATTTGTTATGGGAAATGTGTGTTTGCATCCGTGAACTATGATTGTCCCATACTTTCTCAAAAGTAAAATCTTTCGTAAGTCGATATTCACGTATTGATAAAAGAATGAATGGACTTTTGACAAATACAAAAGTTAAGCCCATTATGTCAATTATTGATGGAAGATAGGTTAAAAAATTTTGTTTACGAGGATTATGTCTATTGTACATCGTTATGCGAATAATGATGGAAAATAGAATGAATCCTTGTGTATTCCGCAGTATTAATCTTCCCTGATCCATATTTTTTGTATATACTGTGTTGTTCCGTAAAGTGTCTTATGTTGAGTATCGACCGAGTTGATTATTTTCTTGTGATTAGCTTAGTTGTTGCTCTGTGAGGTACTTTAAGTCGAGCATGACCAATTAAATTGATTATCTTTTGTGGTTAATTTGGTTGTGTATTCCGATTAGATTAATTATGGGTTCTCTTGTGATTAATCTAATTGAGTATTTTTGAGTCTCCATAAGTTCATTTTTGTTGAGCACTTCCGATTAGATTAATCATAGGTTATCTTTTGGTTAATTTAATTGAGTATTTTTGGATTCAAATTCATACTCGTATGTGATTTGTTATGTCCAAATAAATATTTTTTTTTTTGAAATTAAGGTCGCTCTTGTTGTTCTTTCAGGAATGACATCAAATGGGGGAGATTTCTTTTGAACTTGTGATTAATTGCCAAATCTTTGTGGGGAGTGCGGCTGTGGAATATTATAGGGGTTACCTTCTATCTTTATAAACTCCTTGATGAATGCATTTAGCTTCGGGTTTATGATTGCATCTAAACAAGTTGATATGTGCTTCCTTTGGTCAAGCAATGTCTCTTACAGAAATTTCATTAGGATCCCGTTCTTGTACCTTTTCCAATTTTATTGACATAAAGAGGAAGAATTAATATGTAGTTCACACTACAAATACATATGGTTTTCGGATCATTATGTATGTGAGATGGAGTATTGACTAAGAGGGAGTGATAATATCACCATAGTATTGTTGTCAAAGTTGTGATACAATTGAACTTTGATACTGTGTAATGATACTATGACATTGTATAACAATGATCCAGAATTTTTTTTCTCATTGTTATAGATACGGATTTTCAACAACGATAATGATGAACTTACAACCTTTGGGATCATTGAAGTACTTGAAAGTGACGAAGATTTCGAGTAATGTTGAATATTAGGCATGTGGAATAGGAGCTACAAAAGTTTATGTAATTATTTTTGTATTCCATATGCATTAATAGTTTTGTCACTAAAATTGACAAAGGGGGAGATTGTTAGAGCATTGATCGGTCTATCTCGCATGCGTTGTTATCTCAAGCATGTTTGTCAATGTTAGTAATCAAAACTATAAGTCTTGATTTCTAGTCTACTATAGCTAAGGTCTCGGCCTAATATAGAAAGTGTAGTTAGGCTCAAGAACTCCATGGCGATCATCATACAAGACGAAGGACTTCTCAAGGAACTGGTGGATATTCATCGACTAAAAGGTATGTGGATACTTGAACTTATCTATCACTCAAAAGTCTATCTACTCTATCTCCTATCTTGAGACAAAAGTCGTTATGCTATATAGACTTTGATTATACACATTTGCTATTTCGAGCCGAGTTTATCTCGCCTATCTATTTCTCGAAATATATGTTGGTAAGCTTTCGCTTTGGCCAAACTTATCTTTACCTAGTGACGAAAGTCATGTTATATTTCAATCACTTTGAAAATGGCTTTGATGACGATAGTCGGTTCTTTATGTCTAACGACTATTATAGCATTAGAAGAATGTTTCAATGATTGAAATGAGAGTTTAGATTATATAATCAATGGTGGATATAAGCATTTTTGTGGAAACACATATATGTATAAGTCCTTATTCCTTGAACCGAAGTTTGCGAACTTTTTTGATCAAGAGAATCGGAACAAGAGCCGTGAACTCAGTCAACGAACTCAGTCCGTGAACCCAATCCGCGAACTGGCGGAAGTTCTCGACCCGAGAAAATCTGCTGGAGTTTTAGAACTCCTTCCGGGAACTTAAGTCTGCGAACCCAGTACGCGAACTTGAGTTAGGTTATATCTAAAAACGATTGTTTGTGAACTCATGTTTATATAAACTAAGGAATGCAAGTTTGCAAACCGTGGCTATAAAGTTCATGAACCGATTCGAGTGAATCAAATCATTTTTGCTTCAATTGTGTCTTGTGTAGTTACATAAGATTTTCTTGCAATTGAACAACTCTCTAACTAGTTCATTTGAGTCATTTGAACTAGTTCTGGTGAAGAAGAGATTGGTTGATATGAAAGTACTCATATGGCTAACCATTTGGTTAACTACTATTGAACCAACAAATGTACATGTTTGGGTACGGTTACACAAACCTAAAATCGTATATTTCACTTGTGTGTAACAAGCTAGGTTTTTCGATCTAACGGTTGTAAGATATTATCTTGAATCTAAATCAGGTTTTCATCTAACGGTGAATATTTAATGCTCTGTTACCAAGATAACATTGATTGCAAACCTTGATTTGGAAGACTATATAAAGGATAACTCTATCAACTTGGAAACCTAATCCCCACACCTTCTGTGTGATACTAGTTGCATAGCTAGAATCGATTCTACTTTAACCTTTGGTTTCTTCTTCTAAACCAGGTTAACGACTTAAAGAATTCATTGGGATTGTGAAGCCAGACCGATACTACTTTATTTTGGTTGTGTGATCTGATCTTGCATATTCTATCGTACGAGTACAATCGCAAGGATTAGCTTGAGATTAATATCTCCGATAGGCAAGATATAAAGGTAATCACAAACATCTTCGTCTCATCTTTTGTGATTCCACAACATCTTCTTTCGCCATGTCGATTAAGATTGTGTGAGGAGATTGATAATACTAGGATGTTCTTCGGGAATATAAGTCCGGTTTATCAATTGGTTCATGTTCACCTTGATTTATCAAAAGACAGAACAAAATCTTGTAGGTAATTCTGTGGGAGACAGATTTGTCTATTACTATAGACTTTTCTGTGTGATACAGATTTGTTTATTAAAGTATTCGACTTTGAGTCGTAGCAACTCTTAGTTATGGGTGAGATCAGCTAAGGGAATCAAGTGCGTAGCATCCTGCTGTATCAGAGACGTAGGAGCACAACTGTACCTTGGATCAGTGTGAGATTGATTGGGGTTCAACTACAGTCCATACCGAAGTTAGTTTGAAGTAGGATAGTGTCTGTAGCGGCTTAATACAGTGTGTGTTCAAGTTGGACTAGGTCCCCGGGTTTTTCTGCATTTGCGATTTCCTTGTTAACAAAATTCTGGTGTCTGTGTTATTTCTATTCCACATTATATTTTGTTATATAATTGAAATATCACAGGTTGTGCGTTAGGTACAATCAATTAGAATATCCAACATTTGGTTGTTGATTTAAATTGATTGACACTTGGATATTGGTCTTTGGTACCATCCAAGTTATATCTCTTTGACAAAGACTCGCAGATTTCTATTTGCTTGAGTATAGATCAAATCGAGAGATTGAGATATTAACTCTTTGATATACTTTTATCTAGATTGAGTCTGATTGTCTAGTTGATTCTCTAGAAAGTATATTGGAGTTTGTCCATACAGATTGCTAAGCGAAATATTGGGTGTGGTTGTTAGACCCCCGCTTTCTCAAGCTTGAAAACCCAAAACCGGTGCCAACAACATCGTTCTTGAAGGTTTATTGACGAATTGATGAGATTCAAATTAATTGGAATAATTCATTTTCGAAAATGATTGAAGAGATAAGTTTCGTCTATCATTATAGCTCTCCAAAGTTTCAATTGATGGGTTTCAGCTTTGACATTTCTAGAAAACTAACTTTGCGATCAAAACCTTTAAAGTTCAATTTCTACTCGAATCTCTACATTATCTTTTCTTGTTTACACGCTTATTCATGTTTATGAAGCTGTTACTAGATGGATTTAGGGTCTGCCAAGTTTCTAAGTAATTTAAGTAGAGTAGATATTTTTCCAGCACTTACAATGTTTATGCTATTCTTTTGTCCCTTCCTTGTCGAAACCACTTACTGTGGTTATGTAATGAACCACTTTGTTGATTTATTCTAATTTGTTTCCATGAAACCACTTTGTTGATTTATTCTAATTTGCATTGATAAGTGGCGTGGTTGAGATTTGTTTTGAATAGTTGACATGAAAAGTTACGTGTTATGTATTTGAGAATTCCATTTTGAATTTACTGTTGTCAAGGATTTTCTATCCAACAGGTGTACCGGGAGATTTATAACTCGTTGCACCCTGGAATGCAGGATTCCCTTGTTTGTAGTTGTGTACTTGGTGTTGGAGTTGTACAGGATGACTTTAACATTCATTTATTTTTGCAATGCAGATAATCACTGGTGTAGTGCTATATCGATCATACCATCTCAGGTGATTACTTAAGATCGGTTTCACTAATAAAAGTCATAACAATACAAAAGTCAGGACTTGTGAATAGTTTTACTAAGATACATAAACAGGTTATGAGCGGTTATACTAAATACACATATTGGTAATCCAAAGATTTAGAATGAATAACAATACCAATAAGCCTAGCGATTTCTCTTTCGATTCATAAAACAAGTTTATGAATTGTATTTCCTTTGAACGAATGTAAAACATTGTTTCCTAGGACGAAATATTCACCCACACCCACACACATAATCACAATAGCATTCATACGATTATGTCGATGTCTTATATACGAAGTTCAAAAGATTAGCGTTATACTTCGTATTGTAATTCCTTAATACTATGTCTAACTAGAGTATAATCATTCACAGCTTCACAGTTATGTTTTTAATATGCACGACTTGAAAGATACGTTAAGAATGAAACAGTTCAAGTCAAATATTACTAACCTCAAGTGGAAGGATGATGTCGTCGTTGTAGCTCTTTACTTCTTCACATTCTTCAAGTCTTCATGTAGTACTTGTAAGTATCATATCCTAGTAACTCTCTAGCTAACCTATACGAAGTTGACTCTAGTAAATAATCAAGCGACTCTTTAAATGAGTTTTGATTCACTAAAATATGACAACCAAACTTGACATACCAACGTTTGGTGGGTTCAACAGAGCTATGTTCCAACAATTGTGATAGGAAGATCTATATAGTATCCAGGTTACAATCAACGACTACCCTTCCATCTGAGATATGGATCTCAGCCGTCCAAGTTCACCACCTAACGCATGGAAACTTCCGGCCCAAGGACAAACATCACGGTTTTGCCAAAACCTTAATTTTGGCCGCGCCTAAAATATGCCAAAGACATGACAACCTTACCACATGCCACTGGATGCTAAAATAAAGGTTGCAACAATCAACGACCACCTTTCCTCCTGAGATGCAAATCTCAGCCGTACAAGCTTGCCACCGAACGCATGGAAACCTTTGGCCCAATGCCAAGCCCTAATTTTGGCCGCGCCTAAACTATGTCAAAACCCAAGTTTTGGCCGCGCCTAAACTACGCCAAAATACTAGCTTGGCCGCGCCTAAACCATGACACTGGATGCAAACGAAGGGTTGCAACAATCAACGGCCACCCTTCCTCCTGAGAAGCAAATCTCAGCCGTAAAAGCTTGCCACCGAACGCATGGCAACTTTTTGCCAAATGCCCATCCCTAATTTTGGCCGCGCCTAAACTATGCCAAGGCCATGCCGCTGCTGCCAAAAGAAGGGTTGCAACAATCAATGACCACCCTTCTTCCTGAGATACGAATCTCAGCCATAGAAACCTGCCACCAAACGATTTGTGGCAATCTCTTGGCCACGGCGCCAATTCTTGGTCACGACGCCAAAACCCTAATTTGGCCGTGCCAAGAGCATACAAGCGTTGTAACCCTGCCCCTGGTTGCCAAACGAATGGTTGCAACAATCTACGGCTACCCTTCCTCCTGAGATGCATATATCTCCCGTACAAACCTGCCACCAAACGATCCGTGGCAATGTCTTTCCTGCGATGCTAACTCTTGGTCACCACACCAACTTGGCTACAAATGCCAAATACTTTGGCCACGCGACATGTAGCAACATGCTACACGAAAACACTCGATACATCAAAACGTGTCACAAACTGGGGGATGCTCATCAATGTATTGGTCTGGCGGTTTACAGCGTGCGGCGTACACTACGCCCGTTACAGGAAAGTGTCATAAGGGTGAGGCGGTTAGTAAATACAAGAAATAATGGTGAAACGTTTCATTCATTATGGACACATCAATTCCAGGCGTTACGTTACCATTTTCTTCCATTTACTCAACCGTTTCCACTTCTTACGAGACCAGGGTACGTTTCGCTGCGACTTGTATAAATAGGTCTCACCTATTTCCACCAAAGTAAAGTTTTGGTCAGGAGCATACAACAATCATAAATCACTTGTTAGCTTTCCAATCTTCTAGCGCTTCACTTTATGATACAAGTCGTCAAAACAACTACTCTTCCAAAATCAACTATTCTGGTCTCAACACTCTCTTCGCTTCCCTCCCTAAGACCAACCCTTCTCCTTCACTTTGTGACAAAAGTAAGTCTGGAACGGCCATTTCTTGGTTTAGGCTGGATTTGTACAAATTAATCTTTCGAATCAAAGTACTCCCTTGTAGTACATTGTTTAGGGTTTAGACTCGTTTCTCACCCACACACTCGAAATTACCGAAATCAGCAGAAACTGTTTCACCCTCAAACAATTGGCGACCACAGTGGGAGATTAATCTATCGGTTACAATATCAATTTCCAATTCTCGATTTCATCTTTCAATTATGATCTCAAGATGGTAGAACCCAAGTCCGGATTAGCAACAAGCCCTGAGAACACCAGCGCTGAAACCATCCCCGATACTAACATTCCTTCCAGTGGAATGAATACGCCACCTAGCAACACCAGCGGAACGGAAAGCATTCCTTAAGGTGTTACACCACCGTCACCAGAGTCGCTGCTACTCCACCGTCAGGACGAGAGACTGGGGAAGCCAGAAGAAGCCGACCTCCTCTTACCACTGTTGATTTGATGGTAAGACAAAAGGATATCGTAAGGCTCAGACAGACATGGCTACAACTCAGAAAGAGATACTTATTTTTCTCAAGACACTAATGCAGCGACCACCACAAGAGTCACGTCAACCCCAGATGGAGCTGACAAGGAATACTTTTAATAGCCGGCGCAGGCTCAGACAGACATGGCATTTTAGCAGGACGCACGTTTATAGATGAAGAGGCTCGCTTTGCTCTTGAACGCCTGGTAGAGGAGAATCAACAATCCAATTTCATCACACGTGAAGATCAGGAACGGCCTCTCCAAAACCGTGGCAAATAAAATTAACAACCCTCATGAGTTCACGGAGACCCTCTTCCCGCCAGGAGCTGCATGATTTCTGGGGACTTCGCCCACAAAATCATGCAGTCTATGATGAAACATTCATGTGAGATTCTATATTTCTCCAAGACACAGCGTCAAGACATATTTGAAGCCCTCAACCGCATTGCATCAGGAAAACAGCTCTTTCCATCCAGATAAGCCGTTCCCAAACCCCAACCTCTCCTGGGAAGCACGATTGATAGATGGAACTGGGGACTCCTAACCAGTGTTCGCTTGAAGGATGTCGAGTTTGACAACAACTGATTGACGCGGCCTCCGACTTCAACATTGTAACCCTCGAGGCTCTGAGAGTTGCAAGGGAAAATCAAACAGAAGAAGCGTATTCTTTTCCATGAGAGAAAAACACGACTTGCCGACCAGCACTATTCGTGACATCTTCCCATATGCCATATCGTATCAAGTCGTTTTTCGAATTCATTGGAGTTTTCTCCAGGAGCCGCTAAAACGCTCTCTCCAGAAGTCGCTCCGCTTCAACGTTCGCTCCAGCAGCCGCTCCGCTTCAATGCTCTATCCAGAAGCCGCTCCGCTTCAACGTTCGCTCCAGCAGCCGCTCCGCTTCAACATTCGCTCCATAAGATGTTCCATCTTTCCAAAAGTCGTGCCACCACACTCCCCATGTCAAGGATCATGATTGCAGCCAACCAATTTTCGTAATCGTGTCCACCTTTTGATCCATCCCGCTAAAGATCGTGATCATGAACAGTTTGCTCGCTGACATATCCATCTAATCCCTTTACTTCCATGGACGCCCATACAGTTCCATCATATCTACTTTGTTCCCACGACAATGTAGTCTCTTCTGATCACATCTGCTGCAAGGAACTGTTTCCGCTCGTTTGTTGATACCATCCAGGGCTTCACCATAGCAACAATCACTATAAAATGGAAACCCGTAAACAACACTTGAGGACTGAGGATCTACACGGAATCCCTTCACTTTCAAAGATCAGAAGACACAGTCAACTAAAAGGTCATAGCCACGACAAGGTCATCTACTCTTCAAGGGTGTAGCATAAGAATATCATCACCTCTCTATCTAGAAGACGCCTGCAACACTTTACGAGGCCGCGGTGGATCCTAAGCCTTCTCAGAGGAAATAATTTCAGAAACTAAAGAAAAGTACGAATGGGGACTTCTCATCACAGTCCATCCCGACGACCATCAAAGATTCATGAGATAACTCCAGAGATGCGGCTGAAACATTTTCTTGAAGAAACAGATGGAGCCACGATAAACAACATAACTCTCTCATTTCTACCCCTTCGCTATCCAAAATATTTCGTCCATTGTGATATTCCGAGCATCCAGGCGTGACATCCATAAGAGTACAATAAGCTCGTATCAAATCTCGTGGACGTGGATTCAAGGCGATGAAATGACAGTAGGCTACTCATGGGTACTACCAGCATGGGACACTTTCACTCCCCTCAACCAGGTTATTTCTGGTTTCAACATCATCATTGTCGAAGTTTTACAAGCCGCAGGAATTTCTCAACATGAAGTCGTACATGTGCATCGAAGACCACAAAAGCACGCCACATAGATACATTCACATGTTTGGCCATGACATCTGATCTAACAGAAATATAACTGGGGCCTGCTCACCGCATCCCATTCCATACGATATTCCAAGATTCAGACGATGGTTCGAAGGATGTCTCTTGGAACAAAGTCCTTGAAAACTTGACAGCGGCACATCAACAACAGAACGTCTCCCAACCCATCTATTTCATCCAGTGGATCCGGAAGATTTCGACCGACAACGCAACCACAATCTCCAAGGTTATCCCTGACATGATCGTTGCCGAGCATATATTTCATCCATCCGTCCCAAGAATGCGATGGAGTTTGGTAAATTTTGGAATCCACTGGAGAGACACTACAGACGAAAGCACGGATCCGGACGAGCAACAGAAAACAGAAGAGGGTCGATACCTCTTTTCATGCAGACGGAGTTTCTAGAGTTTGAACAGAATAAAGATTCCTTCTTGCTCCATGAACGGGAATAGATGACTGGACGCGACTACGCCACCTCAGGCCCGCAACATCCCTCCTGAATTCTTTCTGAGTTTTACTGTCGGACTGTTTTCACCTCCTAAACGAACTTAAAATCTAAATATTCCCGTGTGAGGAGATAGGAAATTCTTTTCTGATCGGAATGGAGGGACATACCGTCAAAATCCGAGTTCGTTCGAGAATTATACA
Source organism: Papaver somniferum (assembly GCF_003573695.1). Taxonomy (NCBI): domain Eukaryota; kingdom Viridiplantae; phylum Streptophyta; class Magnoliopsida; order Ranunculales; family Papaveraceae; genus Papaver; species Papaver somniferum. The sequence continues at coordinate 221,502,447 of NC_039360.1, forward strand.
ACGATTTTAGTAAGGGGCGCTAATTAGGGTTTCGGCATGCCAAACCCTAATTTAGACAAAGTCGTCATCCTTCCAAGGAACTGAAGTAAGTCGTCATCCTTACACGGAACTGAAGCCAGTCGTCATCCTTACACGGAACTGAAGCCAGTCGTCATCCTTCCACGGAACTGAAGCCAGTCGTCATCCTTCCGCGGAACTGAAGCCAGTCATCATCCTTCCACGGAACTGAAGCCAGTCGTCACCCTTCCACGGAACTGAAGCCAGTTTCCATCATTCCACAGAACCGAAGACAGTTTCCACCATTACGCGGACTGAATCCAGTTTCCAACATTCCGCTGACTGAATCCAAAGCAGCACCAACGGCTCACGCCCAAGCCATGCCAAGCCCAAGCCAGCGCTCGCGCCAAGTTTATGATAGCGGCTCCATTCCAAGCCGACCAATGCTAGCGGCTCCATTCCAAGCCGACCAACGCTGACGACTCCATTCCAAGCCGACCAATGCCGACGGCTCCATTCCAAGCCGACCAATGCTGACGGCTCCATTCTAAGCCGACCAATACTGACGGATACATTCTAAGCCGACCAACGCCAACACTCCATTTCACGCCAAGTCTATGCTAGCGGCTCCCTTCCAAGCTGATGCCAACAGTCTGTATCTCAGCCGACAATCATCTCTACCACCCCGCAGCCTAGCCAGCGACACAGAATTTACGCAAAGCCACCAACGCAAGAGTCATGGATTCTCTTTACCTCCCGGAAAAAGGTTAGTCGTATCTTCCTGACCATCTTTTCATGATTTGCTGTTTTGATTATTCCCTTGTCTGTCACCATCTCATGCTTACCTCGCAACAAAGACCCTGTTCCGACCTAAGCAGGGGACTTAATATTGATGTTGGCTTTTAGCTTAGGGTTAAAAGCGTAAAACCTTAGTCTGACGTGGCATCACTCTGTAAGGAAACGGAGCAGTGAGTACCAATATCTCCACTAGCACATTTATTGAGCCTTTCAATACGTCTACGAGAAATTTACCAGGGTACCTTTTTTTTATATATATGTTATGCTCCACGACAGAACCCTCAGTGCTGACTGGCATCATCTCCGCACATGCCATCCACGCATGCTGGCCAAGTGTGCCAACTGCACTTGCCGTATATTCTAACTAGGGTTTCGACACGCTAAACCCTAATTTCACACCTAGATGGCCTTATCCACATCACCGTGCCAAAGGCATTCCAACCATGCCAGCCGCACCACCGTGCCAAAGGCATGCCAACCATGCCATCCGCACCACCGTGCCCACGACATGCCAACCATGCCAGCCACACCTCCGCGCCAAAGGCATGCCAACCATGAAAGCCGCACCACCGTGCCAACGATATCCCAACCACACCTCCGCGCCAAAGGCATGACAACCATGCCATCCGCACCAACGTGCCAACGACATGCCAACCATGTTA